>NW_028186258.1:7371296-7509023 GCF_003343005.1 Rhea americana
CCCCCCGCTCCCCCATGAAACTCCACATGCTGCTCTGGGAAGAGCAGAAATTTCAGTTGTCTGGAGTAAGGCTTGTGAACTTGAGGGTCTAAAAGAATGAACTTGCACTGATGCTTTGGAGTGATCCAGATGCCCGTTGTGGGTAGCTAGCCTCTCCCTGCCGAAGCTGCAAAGCTCTGGGGTATTTTTAAGAGAACAAAATTCTAGATAACCTGAGGAAATGTAATTCTTTACATGGCCTTGGTTTTAACATACTATATTGCTTCAAATTCTGTCAATTCCTTATGGAAGTGAAAAGCAGCCARACAAATTGCTAGGATGACTTAAATCCATTTCAGCTAAATAAAAGGTGAATGTGCTCCCTTAGTCAGGGGAGCTGGAAAAAGAACCATCAATAACAGTCCCTCATATAAACACTGAGGGCAAAAAGAGGACTTTGCTGGGACGTGACTTTTTTTTTCTCTCAGGGATTCTTTTTCTTTTGTCTTCAGTTGCTTTTATATCTTTAACTGTGCAGCAGCTGAGGCAGGAGAGGAACTGTCTGACAAAGGTTTCATTGACAAAAGTGTATGACTTTTGCTAGAAAGCACTTCCTTCTCTGCTGAAGGCTTTGAAGCATCATCTTTGTTCTTTCAGGCTTGTTATTTTTTTTTCCCCTCTTCAAAAATGATAGACAAAGTACTTTAAAGTCATCTTTTAGTGCAGAGTAGCAGCAGAAACCTTTCATTTAAAAAGGTATCATACTAAAATGATATTCAAAATATCATTTCTGATCCTTGTTAAGAAAACAGTCCCTTAAATAATTAAATACTAGTTGAATTTCCAAGTTGTCTCCTTTCTTCATGGACTCGGTGTGCCCTGTCTCTGGCCRTGGCCTTTGTACCTCTTTTGTGGGGCTGTTTTGCTATCTGCAAACCAATTAATGAGAATAAAGTCCTTTGTAAAGTTATTTGAATTAACATTGAAAAGTGCTGTTGTAAGGCAAGAGATTATTAACGTAGTCTGTTTTTTAATATTGCTTGAGAGCACCATATAACTTTTTACATCCCTACTGACCTACATCCTATATCAAATGATATACTAAAACTGAGATCATGTTATTGAGTGCATGCAATGTTCTCCATGCAGTTCAACAGCTAACTCAGATGAAACCAGGGGWGTTAATCACAGTGCATGGAAGCCTGATGCTCCATTGCTGAATGAATAGAAATTTCACTACTGACTTCATTGGTAGTAGGATCAGGTGTGTTCCAAATGCTGTAGGATCAGGGTCTAAGGCTAGCCCTTAGGGTTACTGGTGGGGAGAAAGACGCGTGATAGTACTGCCAGCACTGAAGTTAACTGTTCCTAATAATTTCAGTTCAGTCAGACCACAGAGATCAGCAAACCACCAGAGACAACTTCCTGTGGTTTGACACTGTAATCCTGTAGTGAAACATGACTGTTAACCACTTTTTTTCTCTTTGATTAACTCTCTTTACTGAAAGTTTCTTTACTGAAAGTCCATGATCTCTAATTTATTATCATCTTCCAAAGAGGGCTGCTTTGGTATGGATGGGAGAATGAAATTTSTTGGCACACAAGGATGGATGATTACAGCAGTGCAATTCCTTTTGGTGCTTCCAGACTTAATACCCAGATGAAAAGCTATGTGATGCACATAAGTGTCTGTGTCCAAAGCACAGCAAAACTCCAGCTAGGGGAGATAAGAAAGCCTTTTATTATAGGGAAGGGATCACTAATCCTTCTGCCTGTTCTTCTGCAGGGGTGCTTGGCGGTGTATTTTGTTCCATAATTCTGGAACACAGCAGTCCAGGAAAAACTGTCCAGAAACTTAGCGCTGAGTTCAGTAACAGTGAGGTGGACTTTTGTTAAACATACTCAAACCAATGGATTTAAGAAAAGTGGCAAAAACAAGAACTAAATAATGCCTCTAGTGCAGATGCTGCCTTTTCTCTCATAAGTATTTCAGATCATAAGCAYAATCCCAAAGTTTGCAGGATGCCTGCTACCCTAAGCTCTGTTCCTCCAGCCTCTTCTCCATCAGCCTTTTCTCCGTTGCAGTCACAGACCAAAAGCAGACTGGATTCAGGTCTGATTGCTGCCTGGCTACTGACAGGCTGTTCCTAAACAGCTGTTTTCCCCAGGATCCTGTGGTATCATATACTGCACATCAGTATGACACTTGCAGTCAGTGCGTTAGACAGCTAAGTGCTAGACTTCTCCCAAGGGAACAGCAGCCTCATTTAGGAGATGACGTGCACAGGACATTCACAGGAACAGCCTGCCTAGAGTGACCTTGAGGGTTCTTTCTATTAGCCTGTAACGCTCTACCCATGCTCCAAGAACTAGATGTGAGCCAGCACTGCTGTACAAGCACAGAGCTGTTCCTAAGCTGATAAACCCTTTGAAGTGATAAGTTAACGTAGTTCAGAGAAAGTGCCACAATAATGCCATAAACTGCCTTCAGGGTGGGAGATGTCCCTTATGCAAGTACCTTAAAATCTGGGTAGACCAACTCTGTCCTCAGCCACTCACCTACGTAGAGAGCTTTTACACTCATCTCCCTGAGCTTAAAAATTGAACTGGGTGAAGTTTTGTAAAGTGGAGTTTTTCCACAAAATACTTCTCCAGAACTTCCTAAATATTGTATAAAGAGCATAATATTTTTGGTTGTGACTGTTCCTGCTGAAGTCAATCTCATTTTTGCTGAGCTGATTTTTTTTCTTAGCTGTCATAGTTGGATTATGTGAAGGTCAGACACTATGATCTGTAAGTAATCATAATTACTCGGGTTTGCATGAGAAAAATAAGTTGTTGCTGTCTGTCCCTCCTGCTGCTCTTCCCACTCGGATGAAATTGCAGTAGCAGCTCCTTAGAGAAAATAACCCCAAATAAACCAGCCTAAACACTGATTTTTTTTTTTCAAATCCCATTCTTAGTATAAGCAATGCTCAGCTGGAAGCCTAATAAAACCTTTGAACTTGTAATTCTCACCCATTCTTTTAAAGCCTTTTCCCATTTTAAATATTGGTATAAAAAGGGGATTTGAGGAATCAGTATCGCCAAAGCAAACATTTGACACACTGTTATATTAGACTTATATTATATAAAGCTTAGGCACATGCACCCAGGCTGCTGCTGTTCTGTGAATCAGTGCTTGTCTGCAATGAGGACAAGTGCTGGAAAAATCTGTTTCTCTTTGTCTATGTGTGCATGTGCGCGCACTGTTTTTAAATGGGAGGATTGCACCCTGTTGGTATGGCAACAAACTATAAAAAGAAAATCCTCCTATTTAAGGCTCTGAAGAATATTGACTAATTTCTGTCTTTCGTCATAAAAACAGTTACACTGACACACTTTTTTCTTTGCTGTGCTACAGACATTTATATTTGGATGTTGTCGTGGAAACTAGCTGGGATGAAAAGTTACTTTAGGTTCTGTTTCTAAAGGGATACAGCAAAATACCAAATTTCAGGCCCAGATCTTGCAAGCATGTATTAACTTTATGGAGCAGAGTATATAAAGCTAAATCCACATGTATTTCTGAGACTGAGTTCCTGGATCTTGGAAGCAGCGAGATGGAAGCAGAAATTCTCATAGTAATAAACAAGTAGTTTTGTATGCAGGTATATTAATGAAAGCTACTTTCCAACATCTCCTCTTCACTTTTCCTCCCTATTTTGTGCTTACTGATGCATTTAAAAGGGAGGAGGTTATTTCTCAGCATTTGACAGCTGTCTTCCCTATCCAATTCCTTGTTTCATGAAATTTATTAGAAACACCTTTGAGTTCTTCACTGCTTTGATATATTTGCTTGAAATTAGCCAGTTGATTAAAAACTTCTGGGATAGGGGAGGGAAAATAATTTCACAAAACAAAAGCATATAAGGCTTGGTATTTTAGGCATCTAGCRAAAACATTTAACATGTTTAAGGTAAAAAAACAACACACTAGTCTGACACTCTCTACTTGTCACCTATACTTGCAAGTCCAACACTGTAGCTTTATGTTCCTACTGGAAAGAAAAACAAACTGAAAACACAAGGAGAAACCACAGAGCCTTGCCTGGAGTGCAGGGATTTGTGCCGTGACAGAGCTGGGCTTGCTGTGGGGAATTAAATAATATCCCGTGCCCTAGTTATAAAAGGGATGGCCCCAGCACCTAGGCTTTGTTGGGACTAGGGTTATACGTGAGCAAAGCCAGGGCTGTGTGTTTTGGTTGGGACTGTTGGAGAATTTTTCCTTCTTTCTATCTTTGCTATCCTCCCTGCAGTGCATTTAGTAATACTGAGGACAAAATATTATTTAGGAGGGTGAGAGGTATTTAATCTCTTAATTAGGTTTAAGTGGGCCACAGTTTTGGCCTATATTGGAGATGGAGTCTTTTCTGGTCTTTGCTAAGGCTCTGAGAATTTGATTCTTTTCTTAGTCCTTGAAGGCCTTGAACCTTTCTTATTCTGTTCCTCTTGCTTTTTGCTTGTAAGTGGGGCCTGCCAATACAGCCCAGAGCATGGAACAAGAGTGTTAAAGGAGCGTGCAACAGCCAAATA
Organism: Rhea americana; assembly: GCF_003343005.1. Taxonomy (NCBI): domain Eukaryota; kingdom Metazoa; phylum Chordata; class Aves; order Rheiformes; family Rheidae; genus Rhea; species Rhea americana. The sequence continues at coordinate 7,375,850 of NW_028186258.1, forward strand.
AAAACCACGAGCGCAGAAGGAAATACTGCATCTGCTAATTGAGAAGATTACAAAATTAGAGGGTGGGGTTTTGTGTTTTAAGTACTTTCCTTATTCTTAATGCTCTTTAGTTCCTAGGGGCTGTGATACTGACATTAGATTAGGGTCTAATTCACTTAACAGTTTCCAGGCTCCCTCACCTCTACTTTAACATGAATTATAGTCTTATGCAGCCCTAGCAGGGGAAAAGAATACTGGGGAAGGTCTGAACATGTTTGACTGCATGTTAAAATCTCCATGCGATGAATATTTCTCTGGTACAGTAAAATAGAAGATGGAAGAGATGTTCAATACTCAGTTGGTTTAGTCCCAAGTCAGTAAACCCCTGATTATCTGCTTATAGGAAATCCAGCTTTTATTTTTAAGTTGTCAAGTCTGCCTTGCTTCTGAATGAACAGATGAATAATACTAAAGGAAATGTGACAGGGCAGTAGTGTCATTTGTTTTGTTTTCAGTCTGGATGGCCCTCTGTGATGTACTTAGTTTTTTTTTTTTTTTTTTTTTTTNTTTTTTTTTAATTAGTTTCTCATCAAAGTTGGAACTGAAGTCCCTGCAGCTTTGGCATTATGATTCACTTAGAGAAGGTGAAGTTCAAGAAACATAGTATCTTGGAAAGAAGAACGAACCAGTGTGGTGGTGTGATTGTCCACAAGGGTCATCTGTAGCTTTCTGATGTGGGCCTAGGATTTGTAGACATACTATTGGGAAATAGAAATGTACCTCATTGCCTCTGTGTTCAGTCAAAGCTAACTGGGTTGTGGATTAGAGTTTGGAGAAGTGGTAATCGTTCTGATTCACCCATGTGCAGGGAGGGTAGCTCCAGCAATGAATTAGAAATRAAATGTTGTAGGTTCAGCTCACCCTGCCACAGGCTTCCTATACACATCAGGATAAACGGAAGCAGTTGGCCCTGTGCCTGCAAGACTTGTCTGTAAAGTGGGAATCATCCCACCTTCCTGAGGGTAACATTGCACTGGTAATGCTGATGCTTGAGGCACTCAAACCACGTTAATGAAATGTGTAGATAGCTCATGTCTCTTCCCTTCACAAGGGGCAAGCTGCTACTATATATTTACAATAACCCTTTTGCAGTCCTCCTGCACCACAAGGATTGACAGCAACAATTTCTAGGAAAGACCTCAAGTTTTGGAGATTCCTGGGAGAGCTGCRTATTTCACAACCTGCTGCCCGATGGATCTCTGCAGGAAAATCCCTACTCAGGTCTCTGTGGATGGGAACTTAGAATAGTCTGTCAAGGTTTCACCACTTAGACCATTGAGAAGTGCATCTAGATTTGAATTAAACCACCTCCCAGTGGGAGAGCAGGCAATTCCAGTCTGTTTCAGTGTACCTAGGTGCGGAGTGAGGCTGGGGTTAGCTGTCTTGGTGGTAGAGGGCTGTGTCAGGCTGTGCTAATGAGTGAGTGAGAGTGCCTTTAGCCCTCCACTAATACCTGCTTGTCTGGAGCAATTCTAATTTGAGTCTCTGTTAAAAGGGTCTAGTGGAGGAATTTTGTGTCTGAAGACAGTAATTAAAAAGAAAACCTCACCCAAGTAAGCAAGAGCAGAAAATACAGTCTTAGGCTTTACCTTTCTAATTACTCAAGACTCAGAGAAATTTTAAAACAAGAACCTGGATTTAGGGAAAGAAAATGAACAGCCCTGCTTGACTGCTGCACAGGAATCTTGTCCAGATCTCTTCAGCAGCACGTCTGCAGAGGCRCAGACTGCCCTGGGGGAGAGGGGGGAGCAGCGTGTGCATGTTGYGCCCGTGCGATGCTATTGCAAAGTGAGGCCTCGAGCTACTGTTTGTCTGCTTCCCCATCCTGCTTCTTCCAGGCCTGWCTGCTACAGATTTTGCACTGTCCATCTCCTCGGCAGGACACTATTCCTGCAACTTTTGAGGGGCCAAATGAAACCTGGACTCACAAATATGTCACTGTTTTTCCTTTGCTCGTGGCATAAATCAAAAAAAAAATCTGTTAGCACAGGGCTCAGGTTTGTTTATTTTTTTGCCAGCTGCAACATGCTACCCTCTTAGGGGATCACGTAAAACCAGCTATGGTTTAGTTTGGAGTGACATGTCAAACCCAAAATGTATGCCTGGCCCCTCTCAATGAATTACAACCTTGTCAGGAACCTATTATATATAAATGTGTGTGTGTGTGTGTGTATATACACACATATATGTATTTTTTTTGAATTAAGGCAGTTTTTTTATCAAATCAAATACCTGCACACTAAATTATGTTTTTGGTGCCAGCCTGGCTCTCCTCCACCTCTCTCCAGCTTTTTTCCTCCGCATTATGATACAAGGGTTTTTGTTCTGAGGAGAGAGTGAATGGTGAGGTCCCATGCTGCTGAGGAAATGCTGTTTGACCTCACCACATGTTTTGTTTTTGGATATTTACCACAACACATCCCAGCACTGTTGCCTTAATGATAAAAATACTCAGTCTGAGAGTGGAGGCCTGGGGTGGTGGGTGAAAGGAAGGAAGGTGAATCAGTAATAGAGTACAGCCATCAAAGATRTTTACTCATCTGTTTTCTGAAACAAGTTTGTTTTATTTATTAACAGGACTTAAAATGCCAAGGGGGAAATTTAAAGTGAACTAAAAATGCCACATGTTCCTCTGGCATGGAATTTCCTTTTGTACTTACTAAAACTAGTTGGGTGCTGGCTTTTCCTTTTTTATCCGCCTCCTCCCTCTGAGGAATAGATGCTATTGTTTTGGAGGAGGCCAAAAAGCTCAGCAAATGGAAATAGCAAAATCTCACTGGCGGCCTGTTTAATCGACGGTACTGATGTGGCCAAGGCTCAGCAATTGCTGTAGTCAGATACATAAGTGACATTAAGTAATATATACAGAATAATTAAATATTTAAGAAGCATTCAACTCATCGCTGACATGAGGAAGCATCTGTTATGCACAGCTGTACATACAGTCAGATGCTTCTGCTACATTTGTGCCTGTACAGTAGAAGTTGCATGTGGGGTGGCTTTGGGCAAATTTATATYCAGCATCCCTGTGCGTGAAAACTTTATCATGTACCGTATCTTTACGGAGGGGACAGGGAAGGGGAATATGTACCTGGTTAGCAATACTGTCCAGCTGAGCACTAGTGTAAAATGCTTTGTGTGCTTTCCAGGAGCATTATGGGTTGTTTTTATAGAACTGAATTCAGAGCACGCTTCAGGGGAACTGGTAGAAAAGCTTTTCCCTAAGGGGATTGCCACAAACAGCCATCATTTTTGTTCAGAGAGCATAATGAAAAACACTTACTAATTCTATAGCATGCACATCTGGGCGTTGAGCTCATGTGCACACAGAAAGAGGTTCTTGCCTGTAGGATCAATTGCATGGTAATCAAGTACACTAGTGTCTTAGCATATCAGCACTGCATTAATGCCAGTTTACGTTCAGGCTACCCTAAACTCAAGCAATTACTTGTTACATAAGACCAGAGGGTGAAGAAATGCTTTGGGAGAAAGGCTACATTTCTGTTTTTCTTAGAAGCCCCTGTGTTGAGGACACAAGGGGGTAAAGAGTAGAGAAGGCCTTCAGAGCAGATCTCAGATCTAACATTTCTTCCCCCTTCTAGATCAGGAAGGGACATCTAGATTTTCATTATTAAAAAGCTGCAAAGGAAGATTCTGTTCTTGATATTTTTAGAATGGCAATAATGAAATAAGCTGAAGTTGATGTTGAGAGTTATAAGATGGGGAAAGAGAACCTAACAGAAAAGAGGACATGTTAGGATGCTTAATACACAGCTGGAGAAGGGAATTAATTTTAAACAGGRAGGTCTGCAGTGAGATGATGGTGATAGGCATGAAGGTCCACTTCTAATGGCTTTAGACCCTTACAGCTGTGACTKATAAGGCTGTGATGTAGCTGCTTTCCCTTCCACCCTCCAGCTCCAGAATCAGCTGAAGGGAGAACTGATGATATAGCCAGAAAACTGAGGTGAGCTCTGTGCTCTTGGGCTTGAAGGTTAGCTGAGATAAAGATATCTCAATCAGCTATCTAAACCATCTCTTGTCTCTGAACCTCAGCATCTTGCTCCAGCTATGTAGTACAAGCAACCTGCCCTTTGAGCTTTGACCTTGGGTCTCTTAAGACCCAGGTTTATATCACTCCTGTTTATGCTCTTATCTGCAGACTGAGTCATGTCCACAATTCAGACTGAGGTTTAATATGACCAGGACTATTAAAGCAGGTAAATCTGGCAGATTCACGGTGTTCACTAGTTCATCAAAAAAAAATAGTTCACCCAAGAAACATGTTCCCTAAGATTTGAGGTCTTATGCAATCCCCCCTAGTCAGTACATGTCCTTCAGGGTAGGGTAGTCTCCCAGCTATGCTGACTGTGCTTGGGCAAAACAGGTCCTGCCTAAATCCTCTGCTTTTCTGCACTCACAGCCCTGAAGGAGGTAAAAGTAGTTCACTCTAGGAACCAGCTCGGAAAAAAGGTAAACTTATATAGTCACATAATTGCATTATAACCCTTATTTAATAAAGGTACAGGCAAGCAAGAAGGTGGACTGTTTTTGCTTTTGATGCAGGTAGGCAAGCTTATGTACCTGATTATGCCCATCTTGTGAACCTCTTCAGGATTCTGAACAGTTTCCAAGCTGTCCCCCTTGCTCAGTGTGGAAAACTGTTTTGTTCTGGTTTTGAAGTGGGGCCTACTAAACCTCAAATGTGTGTTTGTGTGTACAAGGATGCTTGTTCTCTCTCGCTTTCCTGCATCCCATGGGCTGAATCTGGCACAGGTTTTCTGGCTAGTTGTGGAAAAGTATGTTTTTGAGGTGAAAATTTGCCTTTTAAATTTCTATTCAGCACATACAAAGATTATACTTCATAACCAGGGCTCAGCTCAATAACAGATGACTGTTACTCATTTCCACAAAGATTCCGAAAGGCAAAGAGTGAAGCGAGGGAGAATACTGGCTTAAATCCAATGCTCTTAGAACCCAAAATAATGGTGTTTATTTATTGGAAGGATGGATTTGGCCTCCATCTTCCATTTAGAGCTATAAGATTAACAGGGTGTAAATGCTGCATGATGCCCCAGAGCTGCACTAACAAATCTGCTCAGAAACATCTTTCCTTTTTGAATAAGGCAAATATTGTAAAATGAAGTCTCCRTAACAAAGACCTCCATTTCCTGGAAAAAAGTGTTGGTAACTGCTATTGATACTATGTATTACAGGATACTTGTGGAGACTAACTTGGAGGATAAGCTCTCCAAGCATGAAAATGAAGCAGTAAAACTGTTCGCAGTGGCTGTTTACGCTGGTATGCCCTTTAGTCAAATTTAGCCCTTCTGTTTCCATGCTGAAAGACCCAAGACTTTTCCAGAACAAAGAAAGAAGGAAATACTAATGTCACAATAAGTTACACCGGCAAATGTATTTAGATCTTTCATCAGAGAACAGGATTTACTTCGACATCTACTGTGAATGCAGTGTATTTCCATTCTGTTTGATATGGTAGACTGTATTGTGGAAACAACTTGAACTTTTTATTCTGAAATAATCCATGTATGTTACCCCAAGAATGCTACAGCTGTATGCCAGGTCTTAGGCTAGAGGTTCTCGTTGAAATATTAAGCCATGTGATAGGTCCTTGCAAAACACCATCCCACCATTAGTGCTCTTCCATGCCTGGATCGTTAACTAATGGCATCTTAATACTTTGCACATCTGGTGCTAATTGTTCACTTGCGCATAAATCCCAAGGAGGCAATACAGAAAAATACTGACCAGCATATGTGTTTAACTTCCATTTTCAAATCTTTGCTCTCTGGGACTGAAATCTTGAGATAAAGCATACAGGTTTCAATTGTATCTCTAGGGATGCAAAGTTATAGTCCTGTAGAATGCATATTGTATATAATACATGCTTGTTATTTCTACATTAGCACTGCCAGTGTTGGAGCTGGCTGTTAGCGTGTCATTCTCCTGACACATCATTAATAAACAGGTAATTTCATACCTGGTTTCCACAGAGTGTCATGCTGAAAACCACCTGGGTTTCAGTTTTCATCGACATTTAGGGGGAAAAAATGCAGACTGAAAAGTGGTGATTATATTTGAACTAGAACTGGTCTAATTGGATAATGGATCAATCAGGTTTGGACAAGCCGGCATGCTAGAAGGAGGAAAAATATAACTGAAAGCCATGAAGCTCCATATGCCCAATTGCTGTGAAAGGGACTTCACAGAATTAGCCTCATTGTCAGGAAATTTTTGCAAAATGGGAATCATTCCCGAATCTATCTTATTGTAATAATATTTGYATTGAGCCTTTATTACATGTCTTGTCCCATGGGTACGACAAGCAATTTATTCCAATTTATAGTAGCCTTTCACATATTTGAAGTTCTCAGGTATGTTCCTTCCAACTTTCTTGTACTGATTAAGTCCAGTTCTTTCCATTTTCCCTTGTATCRTTTTGCAGAAAAAGAAGAAAGTGGGGCTCATTAACTTGAGCTCATTAATTCTAATGTTGCAGTTGATTCTCTTCCAGAAGTTGTTACAGGAGTGTGCGTTTGCCAGCAGGTGTCACCATTAGAGAACAATAAATGCAGGCCTAAACACAAATGCATCTTGCAGGATGCAATTCCTGTCCCTGCAATTATCTCCATTTTGCATACTATCAAAACTCATTTAGTTCATAATGACTTGTCACTTTTATTGAAAATATTTCTTGAGAGCAAGAGACCCCCAACAGAATAAAAATACATCAGGTTTGAAAAGGAGCTTGATAGTTACCAGGGATTTTACAAAGTGGTTGCTGGCTGGTGGCAGCAGAGAACTGGCCTAGGATTTGGAATAGCAGAGGCCTCTGGGTCCAGGTGTTCCATAAATTTAGGCTTTTCCAGGGTCCAGGCTTCCAAGAGTGTAATCTCTCTCCTGCGGTGAGGCACGGCTTATAAATGCTTTCATCCTTGTAGTTTAGCAGGGCAGTATCGTCCTCTGATACAAGCATTTGTACAAAAGCTAAAGGAAATGCTCAGGTTTGTGTTATGACCTCTAACTATAACTTCTTGAGTGGACATCTGTGACAAGAGCAAGTCTCTTGTTTTCTTTCTCTTCCTTCCTTGTCCCTCTTTAGCTTGCTGGAGGTGTTCTGAGTAAGCCCCAACATACACAAACCAGTGTGAACCAGCACCCACTGAAATGTCATATTTTGACTATCAGGAGACAAGAGGCTTCATCAGAAACAGGGCAGTAACATACACATCTGAGGAGCTTTTTCAGGATGTTTCTGGTAGAGTTGGTCATTTAGATACAAGCACATGCAAAACCAGTACAACCTRCATTGTGTAAATTGGAGTGTGCAATTGCAAGGTTTGAGAAAATGTTTTTTGTTTTTTCTTTTCTTGATAAAACCAGAAACCACTGCATAATTATTGGAAATAAAACCTACATCAAACTGAAAGGTTAGTATTTAGCTCTTTATCTAAATACACTCCATTCTCTCTCCTTCCCCCTACCCAAAAATAAAATAGTGTTGTTTGAAATTTCCAGGGAAACTTAAGGCCTAAAGCATTGGGTGAGATGTAAATTTCTTAAAATATTTATCCATCCATAAGTGGCTACATATTTGACATTATTATAGGGTTTCTCAGTGTTCCATTTTATTAAAAAATATTTATTTGGTTTCTAAGATTACTGCTTCTCTGACCACAGAAAATTCAATTACCGAAAACTGCAGCTATCAAATTGGTTGAAAATAAATAGTCTTTTATCCAAACCTGGCATGGGCTGGTTTACTTTTAATATGTAGCCATAAAAAAAGAAGCTCTTTCCACAGAGAGCTAGTTGGTTACAGAGCAAGAAGCCAAGGAATACTTTGCATCATCAGGTTTTATTTAAAACAAGGTAGAAAGGGGGTAGAAAACAAGTCATTAGCAGCCTAATTAGTTATTTGTTTTGCTCTTTTGTTATAGCAAGTGACAGTAGATTTCTAAAGTCATTTYGTTTGTTAGGATAGATCAGTGTTGTTTTCTCATTCACACTAGTGAATATGGAATGCAGGTAACAATCCCAAAGGGTAACTTAAAGCATGGGATGCCATGTACCTGAAAGGTTTAAAACAGGCGTTATGTTTGCAAGTGATCTGGACGCTATCAACAAATAATGCAGAATAGCACTGGAAGAACACTTAGAGGTYGCCCAATCCAGCCCTCTGCCTGGGACAGGTTTGCTTCTGCTTAAACTATTCCTGTTACATATTTATTGTTTTTCGTCTTTAAGATGTAGCTTCCTTCACATCTGTAGGCAATGTTTTGCAAAGGTTTACTTGAAGTAGGTACGTAAATGTAAAGGCTGTAACATGCCTTGTGATATACAGGAAATGTAGTACATCTACGTGTACGGTGAATTCCTGGTTCCTAGCTTCAGCTACCACTTCTCTCCACTAACAATGCTTCTGCAAAGGGGAGACAGATCAGCAAGAACAAAAGAGAAGGAAAGCAATTTAAAATGAGAGGCTGTCATTTCCAACTCTTTCCGAATGGTTTGGGGTAAGACTTCCCCTCCTTTAATTTGTTAGACGAGGATGTTGCTCTTTCAGTCTGTTCCCTTGCCTGTGAAGTCCCCTCCACACTGAGAGAAGACACAATGTCTTTCAGTTAAGGTCCAAAAACCATCAAAGGCTGGAATGTGAAACATCTCTGTTGTGCCGTATGGCAAGAGTTCGCTGTTAACAGGTTCTGTTAGCAGACGGGCCAACTGAGAGCCCCGAGCTTTGACGGATCAGGGATGCTTGCTGAGAGACGGCCCTGCGACCGCTTGGTGCGGAACAATGTGTTCCAAGAGACGTGGTTCTTGGGATGCAATGAAGGGCTGTCTCTCCCGCCTCGGGGATGAAAAGCTGTGAGATCAAAGCCCAGACACAAGCAACAGGAGACAAGGCAGTGGACATGTTTTTCGGAAAATGCTACTCTTAAAGGGAGACTGTCCTTTTGCCAATGGARTTAAATGCCCTTCCTTAGGGGCAACCCTCAAGTAAGTTAGTGGGCTGAAGAATTTCTTTTTTCCTTTTTTTAAGAGAAGCAAAAATGTGTCTATATTAAAAATCCCAACTTCTGTTGCATTGGAAAGAGTGAAAGGCTGCTAAATCTAGAAAATCTGTGGGGAAACTAGCTAACTGTTGAGATGGATTAAAATATTCCTATATCTCCCATTCATCACAGTAACAGAATCAGAGCCTTTTCTCAGTCACAGTTGTAACTATTTCCTTGAAAACAGGAAGCACTTCAGAGTTTCTATTTACTGCATTTTCATACCTGTAAAATTGCATGGGAAGAGGATTACCTGTAGATCTCAGTTGGAGTTCATGGGTCAAGACTGCAACCCAGACCTGCTGTGTACTTATCCCTTYTAGATGACACATTTAATTTCCCCATACCTCAGTCTTTCTAGCTGCAAAATAGAGATATTGCAGAGGGATATGTTGCAAAGTTTTGTAAAATTAAATAGTACTTGGAAAGGGCTTTAAGGAGATTTTGTGAGGAAAGGACTCACTTAGGTTTGAAGAATAGCTGGCTGTTTTTCCATCTATGTGGTTTTGCAGGTCTGTACACACATGTCCCATTGTACACAAAAGCTGCTTATTTTTTTAAGCCAGTTGGTGAGCATATTATATGACATCGAGTCATCCAGAGAGATTGCTTCAGCCAAAATGGCAGGAGAGAAAAGAGGCTGAGAACCTGCACTTTAATCTCTTTTCTGATGTGATTTCCCAATTGCATCAGAAGGCAAAGTCTCCCTGAGCTTAAAGCCTGATTACATTGGAAAGTAATATATACTAGCGGTTATGCCCCAGTCGGCTTTCCAAGAGACCTTTCTTCAGCTTCCCTGGGGATGAACCAACTCCCATTGTTTCCTGCACAGTCTGCGAGCTACAATGCTGTTGAAATGTAGTTTATGGATGAAATATAGTTTATGTATCTGTAATGGATCCTGCACTCAAAGCCAATAGACCAGTAGCTTAGCCATCAGCTGTCAGCCCATAAAATCTGTGATTACCTTTCTTTTCCCTTTTTTTCTTTCTTTTTTTCCCTCTTCTTAAAGTGATGGAGGGAGGGGAGCTAATGGATTTGAAATTACAAGAGCAGCTCAACAGACTTCTTTAATAAATGAAAATAAAAGTGGGTTGCAAGTTTATGTTGAACTATATGACTGTGAGTAGTGGTGTCCCCTCTGCTTTTCTCTTCAGGGCCGAGTCCTAGCCTAAACTGCTTTGCTTTCGCTATTGATATGTGTCTCCTGAAAAGCAATAAAATTCAGTGTGCCTAGCTGTAGTGGTGAGGTAGCTGATTGCTTTCAGCAAAAAACTCCCTGAAAGTGTGTTTGTTTAAAGGGCTTGTATATTTGTATGTATTTTGAATGTCTGCTGCTAGAAAGCATTGCTTTGCTTGTTTTAAAAGCTCTGCCTTCAAAGAAGAGCTTCTTTGGAAGCTTTTTAAATGCGAGTTAATACTTATGTTGCCTTGGTAGCAGATATCCTCCAGGTCTTGGTATTTATTGCAATGCATACAAACAACACATTGACTACAGCCCCATTTTATATTCTCACTAAATCAAGGTAAGGCTTTTAAAAGCCCAAATCATATTAAATTTTTTTCCTGTGGGTGTGAAGTGATTTTGACATGGGCACGCTCACGCTGAGCACCCTTCAGACTTGCGGCTTAGGAGCAAGGCAGGGGAAAAAAAGGGATGGGGATGGGTATTAGAAATAGTTTAGAAGACCCTTTTGTAGTGGATGCTGACCTTTAATTTATATAAGAAGAGACCTAGCAATCATGCACCACTTCTCACAGATTTATGGATCATCTGTTTTGCTAATGCTCATGGATCTCTTGCTGAACGTAACCTTCCTTCTTGATCTTTTTTTTTTTCCAACCAAAGACTGTTAAAGTTATGAAAGCCCTATGCTATCCTGAGGCAATCCTAAGAAGAAGGTGTATTGATACAACAGTTGTTAGGGTGCTCATGAAGTAATACATTTTCCACGTATATCTTAAAAGTTTGAGGTGTATATATATAATACTGCACATATATATACTGAATGATCTATGCTTTAAACTATCTAGATGACTGGTAGGTCTGTGGAATATGACTGCTTTATACCATATGTTGTACTATATCTAAAATAGCATTATATTTTAATTAAATGGCTATTCAGCTCATGTCAAAYTCGTAACGATAATGCAAACGCATAGATTGATGCTATTTGTATGTCATCGGTATTATCTGAAATGCATAGAACAGTCATTTTAAAATGGTTACCATATTTTTCCTTGAATTAACTTACAAGTAAACTTTTATAGTTATACATTTATGCCTGCAGATGGAGAAGATTTAGGCTTATATGTAAAGTAGAGCAAGATTTTTAATCTCATGCATGTCACGATGTGACAGTTGGCTCTCCACCTTTCATTCCTGTTACATTTTTTTCCCCTGTATTAATTGATTATCTTAATGAAAGTACAGCTTCACAAGTTCATGAGTTGTTTACTACCAAACCAGCAGCTGCCAGTCACCCCACAAACACACACACACACACACACACACACACACACACACACACACCTTAGCTCTGCTCTGCTGAGATCACCTTGGCAGCCTCAGATGAGTTTCCTTCCCTATCCCATTCAAGCAACAGCTTCTCCGCTGGGACAGACACTGGAGGTGACTTCTGTCTAGTGGTGTACATACACTTTTTTGAGTGCTCCAATTAACAGTACTTGCTTCTATAATGTCTTGCAAAATGAAGGATTTTCATCATTCCTATAAAATTGCATGTGCAGTATTGTATTTCTGCGTTCTTAGTTTGGACAAAGCACTGAGGTGTCTGGGGCTGAAGGCTTGCCAAAAGCATCTAAGTTACAAATTCAGTGTCTTATTTTTTGCCTCAGTCATTGAAGTATCTTCCACCAAAGGAAATGCCAGTAGATCAATTTTCATTTTTAGACACATCTGAATTGTTTTAACTTTTAACTTAGCCATTGCTGGTAGAGAGATCTAAAAGTCTTGATGCTTCATGCAGCTTTTGGATATGAGCTTTGCCAAGGGTGGAGCAAGGCAGGAAGCACTCTGTCTCTTTGGTGATTAATTAGGCACCTTCCCACAGGGAACATCTCTCGCCCTCTAACCTAGGGAGATTTGCCATAAGATTGAGACAGTTACATGTTGGAATAGCTGTGGGGAAAGATAAAATGAATTGGAAAACAGGCATCTTAAAGAGCTTTCAGAAGGGTCATCACGTTGATTGACTCAACAGGAACGCAGGTGGGCCTCCCTGAGTTGTCTTCCTAGGAGCATGCACCAGTGTGTAAAGCAATGAGCATCGAAAAGCAAGTGTATCTGCAGAGACGATGTGCGCGAAGGGAATACAGATGGTGCCCAAGCCACAGTGTACAAACTTGATCAAGCTCCAGACCTCAAATATTCGTAATTTAAGGGTTATCCAGATACAGATTTTTAGGTTTGCTCATTGTAGAAATTAGAGACTAAATACAGCATTCAGATACTGGTTTGAATCCTAGTAAAGGCCACAACATTCAGAGATGTTTGGACCAAAGGTGTTAATTTTAATCCATTTTTAGAAAGGCATGATTATTGCAGGGGTAACTATTTTATTTTAAATGTTTTAATTACGTGAGAACAAACTTTTATACAATTCCCATAACAGMTGAACTACACTTTGGAAGCCACATGCTCTGGCAAAGGACAAGATTACTTCTTTTGTGAAAGCAGGAAAAGATAGACACATGCGGAATATTATGAAATGCTAAAATTATGATCCTGTGTCCATTTGGTCAGTCACTACAAATTCACATASAATTTACTTTAAAAATCTGTGTTTTAGCTATCATTTAGGAGGCTGTGTTGCTGCTTTAAAGTGCATGCAGATTATTTTACTTTAATTCCAAGTCATGTTATAGCAGGCCAAGACTAGAGTCGTTTTATGGACATAAAAACATTGAAATTCTTTATTTTTCCTTATTTTCCCCCCCAACATTTCCCCAATAAACCCCCCCAATACAATTGAGTCCATTTATTGATGATGATTTTCCTTTATTTTATYGAAAACAGTAGTGGAGATGAATGAATTGCATGAACTAGTTTTATGGTTTATGTAACTTCTTCAGTGTTTGTCTACTAATGCGAAGTTTGTTAAAGAACTAAGTACTAGAGTATTTAAGTTGGTTGGATGGAAAAAAGAAGAGCAAATAGTAATGGTATCTAAGCTAATCATTCAGAACAAATATTTGTTTTATGTTTCTGAGCTTCAAAATATTCTTAGGGCAGTTGAAAATTTCCATCCTCTTTTTCGTTGTTCAGAATATGGGATATTTTTTCCATTCTATATGTATTTGGTTAAACTTTCAGAAAAWTTCACTGATATATGCAATGATGAGCCTGCAGAATGAAAAGATAAATCAATTATAGTTTGTATAAGGATGAATGGTATTTGGATTACGTTTTACCTTCTGCACTTCTTGTAATGTTATCTGTCAAACTGGAGCACAGCACTGTAATCTTTTTTGGTAATTCAAGAAGTAAATAGAAGAAAATAGCTTGCTTAGAGCACAGATGGAATTTCCAACCAACAAACAGACAACAATCAGTGGCAAATGATAGCAAACTGTATACTGAAGTCAGTAAGAGTGTAATAATGTTCAGTAATATTGCTGAAGATGCATTTATCTGAACATAAAACGGTCTTGTATTATAGAGGAGAAAAGGGCTTTTATTGGCATTTCACTTTAACAAGACTTGCACAAGATCTTTGTTGTATTTTCAGAAGGTTTGAATGGGCATCAGCTGCTATCTGAAAGCCATAAACATTCYGGACAAGCAGGTTTAGTCCTTTTTAAAGAAGGTGGAACAAAAARAAGTAGAACTTTATATTGAATTCTGGTATTAATACAACTGTTTTTCCAAAAAGCTTCTTGGAATTACTTTAAAAAATGAACCTCGAAGTGTCAATTTAAGATGGGCTACTGCTTTCCTTTTTGAAGAGAAACACGAAGAAAAGGGAAATTAGAATAAACATTGGAACTAGAAAAATACATACAAGAAGTAGAAATAGCAAAYTCCTAACCTTTTTCTTTTGAAATGGGAAATATTACACTTTTATCTCTCTGCTTCCAGAGTCCCTCACAATTGAATTTACATGATTTTTGATGGAAATTTTCCAGTGTGGAGGTATGGAGGGAGTATGTACATAAAGAAAAGGAGGGAAAAGTAGTGATAAACTCCCCAATAAATCTGTCATTAGGAAAGACCCCTGGAAATAACGTAGTCTTTAGCGCGCTCCAACTATCACATCTTGTCTTTTAACGGTATAAATAGCTGGGTTTAAAACAAGATTTCTTAACTGAAAATATAAAATTTGCTGGCATAAGATGCCAGCTTTTGACATTAGAATGTGGGACCATTCAATTAGATTTACTGTCTTGAAGTCCATATTCCCTTGAAGATTATAAACCTTCATTAAGTTCTCTCCTTTTTTCGCTTTATTTCCTGCCTTTTGCTCCCATCATACCATAACTTTCATAAGCACTCTTGGTTTTAGTGCTTTAATAAAACAGCTTTCGTGGAGGTTTAAAGGCACTTCAAATTCTTTAAAAAACTTTTAGAAATTTGCCCCTAAATTGGTAATTCAACCTGRCTTCCCTGTCCCTTTGTTTCCTACCACACATCTTCATTAAGATGCATCTAAAAAGAAGGTAATCTGTAATTTAAACAATTACATCAAGTGTTTGATTTTCTTTTTTGACTTTTTTTTTTTCTCACCATTGTTATGACTAGACAGAGGATCATACTGAGTACATTAGCCAGGCAGTGACTCAGGACACCTACTGCTTGGAATGCCATTGCACTCTGAAAGGAAAGGGATAAAACCGTCTATCCTCCAGCCCTGAACCCCACTATGTAGTAATATTTCTGCCACAAAAATACTTTGCTGTCAGCTCCAGCAAGGCAACATTGGATAGCTGCGGTAGTTTGTTGTCAAAATGAAAAATGGTTCAGTGCAAAAGGTCTCATTGCTGGGATGCTAACAATCAAGGAACACTAAGTCAAGCATTTGACAAGGAACTTTGGTCTTGCTGTTAAATACCACTTAATATTGTCCTGCCCGATAATCCCTGCTGTTTAACAACTGTGCAATCATGGCTCAGTGATGGCATTATGCCTTTTCTGAAGGGAAAAACTGGGCCATATGTCATACATTTGCCTGTAAAAGAAAATACATGTCTCTTAACATCCAAGGAAAATATAGATGTTTCAGAAATAAGACAATTGTGAACATATTATAGTCTTGATTCTCCTTTGGAGATTGTGTCCAGAATAGAGATGCRTGTTGCAGTTCCAGGTTCCAGCTAAGATTAGTTGTAGGTGAAAAGCTGCTAATCATAACCATGTTGAAAAGCTTTTATGTACTGCATGCAACCTAGGAGCAAATAAATGCATTTTGTACCTCCCTTAGCCTTTATTTAACAAAGTGGAATTGGAAACTTTTGCTGTTATCACCAAAGTCTCTACAAATTTGACCTTAAAAAGAGCTSCCTTGTGGTATGGGTTGTCTTTTCCAGTTAAGATTTGTTGCCTTCAGGCCATGACCTCTAATATATTYGTTCTTTAACTGGTTCTCTTCAGATAAACCTCCCACTTCTTTGTCGTTGTTCTTGTTGCCTTTCAGTACCTGATCTCCTGAGTCACTCAGCCATCTACGAGSCATTTCTCTATTTTGATATGACTTTTTGCTACTTTTATTCTTTGTGCAGATTATGCCCTTTGTTTTTGTTATTCTAGTCCAATTTAATTCTGAACCTTTGGCATTATAAACTGGGGAACGTATGATCTCAGGAGATTCTTCACAAAGATGGTAGAAAGTGTTGCAGTAGTAAATGAGTAGAGTGTTGACCAGAAAGTCAATTGGACATTTCTTCATTCAGCTTCATTTCAAATCCAAGGTGAAGCCAGGAATAAACATACTTACAGTTGAAAGCCCCAGAAAGCAAAGTTAAATGGGTAAATCTAGATATTGTTATTGATGGTTTATTACCAGTAAGGATAAAGTCAACCAACCAAACAACTGACAAGTAAACAATTTCCAATAACTGGGAAAACAGTGATTCATGATTTTCAGGGAGTGGATTCCTAGAAGGGCAAGAAACTAAAGCAACTAGGGATGAGCTCAAGGATGACCTTTGGAGAAAGCAGGAGAGCCCTGAAACAGCCCAGCCTCTACTGAGTGGTGCTCTGGGACAACGTTCCCTCCTGCTGAAGAGAGGACTGAAAGATGAGCCTAGCAGTTTTCCTGCTTGCTTGCTGTTTCTCCATCAACATGCTGTCAGGGTAGGCCTACACTGTGGAGCATTTTGCTTACGTATAGACCCAAATGGACTAAATAACTATGTAAAAAAAAAAAAAAAAAAAAAAAAAAAAAAAATCTGGAAGAGATGGCTGATGGCAAATATTTTTCTATGCTTGATGAGTCGGCAGGGTTCTGGCAGGTGCCCTTAGAAAAATACAGCGCACATTCTTGCGCATTCAGCATCCCCTTTGGGAGACGCTGTTTCCTCAGACTGCCCTTTGGGTTAGGTTCAACACCTGAGGGGATCAAAGCAAAATGCAACAAATGTTTGATGGTATAGAAGGTACAAAGGTTTGTGTAGATGACATTTTGATCTGGGAAAACCAATAGAGGAACATGACTAGTAGTTTTTAGCAGACTTGGAAAAAACAGGAGTTAGCCTAAGAGCTAAACTAATAGTAAAAGTAAGTTACGTGAAATGGAAATAACATACCTGGGAGAAAAATGTACATAGCAAGGATAAGCGTAGATCATGAGAAGCTCAAAGCTGAGTTGGCCCCAAACRATAAAGGAGTCAAAGTTTTCTTGATATATGGAAAAATCTGTGGTACCTGACTGCCAAGGACTGAGGTAGACTTGTGCCTGGCCCTTGGGCTCCGTGTGAAAACTGACCACCGCCCCAGCATCAGAAGCCTACTGTAGACTCTCACCTTTTCTTACCAGAACAAATACCTTTGCACTGCAGAACACCAAATTTCTATGTGCAGTTCCTGTATTACGAGTTAGCAACTCTATGGGCCAGAGAGGGCAAATGTACATTTCTTTTATTTTTTTGGCTGCTGTGACCTGTGGTAAGAACATACTTATTTGGAATCTAGAAGCTAATAAAATGGAGAAGTTGCTCGGTGTTCTTTGTTTCTCAGTATTTACCTTGAGATAAATACTCAGATATCTTGAGATATCTTCATAGGGTAATTTTAGAAGGCTTTATCAAGGAGAAAAACATTGATTTCAAAGAGCTCTTCAAGTCTGTTAAGCRTCTGGAGAAGCAGCTATTTTTAAAATACTTAAAATACTGGGCCATGTTAAGGTCTGGCATAATCCCTTCTGGCTTTGCAAGGACACTCCTGTCCATAAAAAAAATGGAGAGACCACTGTGGTTATTGTTATTAGTTTTTTAAAAATCACACCTTTCCTTTTACAGACATTTGCTTGATGTCACGATTTTGCATGCATACCCCAGTGGATCAAACAACTCTGTTTAAAGAAAAGCATATGAAACACTGCTTATAAATGGAGAACTAAGCTTGTTGGACTTGGGTTCTTTTTATGTTTTTTAAGTTAAACTTATACCAAGGCAATTCTTGTCCTAAGAGCAGATGAAAACAGGACTCTCATAAGAAGTAGGCAAATCTTTAAAATGTTCTAAAATGTTCTCTTTATTATTTGTCACACTAGGGCATTAGATATCTCTGTTCTGGTAACAGGATAAGAAGTGAATCACTGATGATTTYGCTGTAAAATAAGTAAATGATTGAATGAATTGAAAAGATTGAAGGAACTTACAGAATTTGTGGTTTTAATATAATCTGTCTTGAAAAGTGTTTTCTTTTAGTTCTCTAATTAGGTGAAATAATATCGTATTTAGAGTGAAGAAAAAAGCTAACCTGTATCAAACAGCTATTTCTGTGTTGTGTATATCATTTTTCATAGGTTGGGTGATCTATTTGTTTGTTTTTGTCTTTACACCACGGCAGTTTGAATCCATTGGCTCCACAGGAGCTCAGCTCTGTTTCAAGTACCTTTAACTTTATGAGTAAGGCACCATTTTCAATGTTCAGTAGCCCCTGAGGGATAGGTTTAAATGTTTCTATAAATTTATTACTAAAACTCTGCAAGGAAGTGATAGTCTGCCAGACTGAACAAAACAGCAGATATTGTGTCAAATGTGTCATATTTTGTCAAACAGCAAGTACCTGGCTACTGGGATTGTGTTTCTGTTTGCTGTGGTTATAAGCTGGTCTCAATGGTTAGGAAGAATTCCTCACCCTCTTCACGTTCAATAGAAGAAATGGAAAGGCAAATTGTTTCAAGATTTCCAGTCTAGAAGCTGGCTCTGTGTGTTGGGAGCATCTAGGTCGAGCCACAGAGACGGAGGCCTCCAGGGTCTCACCTGGAGAAGTGTTTTGTTCTATTGTGGTACTTTGGCGTGTGTGTACCGGGAAAGGGGATGGTGAGGGAAAATGGAAACCGGCTATCGCCTGCAGCTGGCAGTGAAGGTAGAAGTACTCTGTGTAGCTGAATGTGAACCTAGGCAGTATTTGGTGCACAAGTGGAAGCCGAGAAGGGCCTGGGTGCCAAAACCACACAAATGACAAACGGGGCTTTTCACGCAGCCTCGCTCCTCGGGTGAATCTCCTCCGTGCCTGGGAGCTGACTAAGCGACGCCTTGGATGGGGTGAGGTGATCGGACGGGGCTGCCTGGCTTCTGTAGGTCTGGATTCACCAGCTTTCCAATTACAGAGGAGCTGAAAGGCAAAACTGCAGCAATACCAGTGGCATTTCTAGAATTTTTTGGCTAATATTTCCCTACATAGCCTCTTTAAAAAGACAAAAGAAAGCAAACAAAGCTCCATAGACTGTAGAATTTAAAGTTCCCAAATTACCTATATGCCTGCAGCTTACCTAGAACTGTTAACCACTGCAGAGCCCTACATTTAGAAGTAAGCCTGTTACTAAAAACGCACAGTGATGTTCTAGTGAGGCATAAATAGCCATTAGYGTTTATACCATTTCTTCTCTTGAATGAATGTTTTATTAATGGAGCCAGCTTTATGAATGGCGCATGATTACAAGCCAGCTAAGATGTCTTACGCTGGATTAAAAAATGAGATTTCCAGGCTTGCTCTGGACTTAAGCCCAAAGCTTTGCCTTTTGGGTTGTGGCGTCAAAGGCACTTAGAAGCTGTTTTAGTTGTTTCCCTCTGTCATATATCATTATCTATGGAAACTGACGTTACCTAAGGATGTCAGACCAGTGGGCAAGCCAGGACTGAGTGAAATTTTGTCCTCAATTCCTCTTCATCAAGCCCTAATCTAATATACTTCAGTGAAGCTTGCTCTTGAGAAATGCTTTGCAGAATTTTTGTGGTATAAGACTGCAAAATAGTTAATAAATCAGAGATCTGGGCTCCTATACTTATTTCTCTCATCTCCAACTATTCTACCTTGTATTTTTTCTCCAAAGAAACAAAAAAAAATACCCTACCACTTTACATCCACAAGAAAAAGATCGAAACTGCTTTCTAGACTCTTCCCAATTCCTCTTTGACTGGGAAAGTCRTTGTCCTCCTTTACCATCTGGCCAACTGACTTCAGAAACACAGTTTGCCTCATTTTTATTTGCCAGTTTTTCAACTGAAGAGTATTTGGATCTTTCTCAAAAGTGATAAGGTAACCCAAAAGTTAGTTAAGCTCAAATCCAGGCAAWTTCAGAAAAGTGTGATTGGAAAGGAACAACTTTCCCCCACCTTCTTTTTAAAGTTATCGCACTCTGTTTGCTCTAAATTCTCTATCCAGAATAGGTAATTTTGAACCAGATGTTAAAGACTAGAGGTGAACTAAAACATTGTAGAKCGGACCTATTGCAGTTATGGGAGATTGTGAGCAGGCTGAGTCACCCAAATCACTCCACACCTTGGGGTTTTCCTTTACTTCACCAACAAATATAAACCTTATTATCCTGAACTGCTTCCTGAACTGGCTCCTTTCCAGGTTTTTCCTTGCCAGAAAGATTTGACTGACTGTAAAAAAGGTTCTCCATATTTTAATTTCCTGAACTGAAGCTAATGGGACCCACCTTGTCTGGTTCGGAGATGAGTCAGCAGAGGAGTCCAGCACCTCTAGAAGGGGTCCTTGTACATCATATCTAATGGAGACTCAAACCCAATGAGAGAGAGAGAGAGCCAGGATTTATGCCTCAGGGTCTTTAAATTGCTTTGTTGCTGTAGTGTTGTGGTAGTAACTGAATTTCGGTGTTTCAAGAGTTTTAGCTAAAGAACTGTCTGCAAACAGAGTTAGAAGTGGAGAGCAAACTCTTTTGTTTTAGAATAACTCCTGCCCCTCAAAATTGCCTCTGCTCCCATCTTTAGTAGAATTCAAAAATCTCAGCATGGCAAAATCACTTTCTAAAGCTTGAGCATTGGATTGCTTACTAAGGAAAAGAACTTCTGACAAAACGTTGGTTTATTACATCAAGACTCACCAATAAATTCCTTGGGACAGCCAGGGTCTGATTGTTTACAATATGCAGAGGTTATTGYACTTGTGGATTTTATGGAATAAATGCAAAATGAAAATAACTTTGCATTTCTCAGCTAACGTTATGGCTGGTTACTACAGCTTCTTTGTCTCTTCCCAGGGAAACTTATCTAACACTTCTCAGTCGTTCCACTAAGTAGCAAGATCGTAAGTGGCAATCTTTCATTCATGCTCCTTCCTTTCTCCTTTCCATAACTGAAATGTTAAAGCTGAGCCAAGACTAGATGGAGATCTTCAAGTGTGTTTGTGGCTTTCAGAGAATTCCCTGCATCAGTGTTCCATTTTCTTAAGGGAGAAGAAAAATATGTTAGTAGTATATTGTTCCCTTGGAGTTAGTGATTGTTTTACCCCCAAATGAACCTTTCTAAGAGGATGCATTAAAAGCTGTATAAAGTAATTGATAACTGGTTTGAAGAAGTTGTCTGGTCTACTCTAAAGCCAGTTCTAAAAGCTAGACAACTCATTAGGCAAACACAACATCTAGCAAGAGGCCAGTATGGTACTGGGTTTCCCTGCCTGAGAAGCAGGTTCACCTCTAACAAGCGTGCTTTTCAGGGGCTGCCTTTATCAGGAAGCTCAAGTGAGTCTTGAATCCTGTGCATCTGACACAGACATTTTTACAACTCCAAAGCCATAACCACTTTTAGAACTGGCTGCACTGGGATTTGTGCACCTGTTCAGGGTCTGGCAACTGGGATGGAGAGAAGCCATTTACACCCTATACCTTGGTTGACTACATATGCAATATAAGAAGCAATGCACCTAAGCTAAGCACCTGAAAAAAGGGGGCTTCTGCAGCTTCTCTTTCTAAGACTTCTGAGTGACTAAGTAACTTAACTGATTATAGAATAACTACAGTAAACAAGACTAAGGAMTAGCAATAGCTTTGTCTCATGATAGTGTTGCACTTAACGAGATCCTAAACATCRAAAGTACATGCAAACACCTTAGTGACACCTGATGGTAAAGTCAGGCTGGAGTGCTTCATTTTTTCCTTCAGCAAATCTGTCAAATGAGCAAAGAAATCCTGGTAAGGTTAATAGTAATGATTGTACGTTTGTGTCCTGGAGGTAACTAGCTATGAATGAATTTGAATTGATAAATGTGTAATAAAGTGATATTTAGTTTTCTCTTAACTGAAGATATTCTGGATTTTTTTTTAAGGATTATGCTGGAAGGAAAGATAATGTTTTGATGTGAATCTCCAGCTAATTACATTTATATTTTCATCTGGGAATATTTTAAAAATCCAACCCTACTACTCCTGAAGCCGTGTTTATTCCAGATAAGTATTTCCAGAAATGTCTTTGTTTCTAACTGCAATAAACAATGGATTCCTGAGAGCTATGAGATCTCCAGTAAACTCCCTCCCCCCCCCAAAAAAAAAGGAAAAAGGAAAAGAAGGATGAGCAAGAGAAGATAATAGTTTAATTAATAGAATCTGGCGCCCTTCCAAAGTACACTGTGTCAGTTTGAAGTACGTGAGGTGGGGAAACAGGGTGGCTGGCATGTGAAAAATCTCTCTCATGATGAGTCTTGCAGGAAAATGCCAGTCACGCTTCAGCGAGCAACGTCAGGTGTCTGAGCTCTGCCACCGAGCAGGCTTTACCTTCCGCTTACGTGCAGCGCACTGCATGTCCTTCTCCCCAAAGTTGATACCTAATGTAGCAGGATCTCAGATGGATTCAATTGGATGCTAAGTTGATGAGTCAAATTAATCTCTTTGTGTTGCACAGCTGAAAGGGAGAGGAGCAAAACTCCTGAGACCAGGTCGGGGAGCCGAAAGCGCTGTGGTGAGCCATCATCTCTGTCCCAGTTAGGGCATGTCGGTCTGAGCACAAAAACAGGAAGGAGAYGCAGTTGCCAAGAAGCAGCTCAAAGCAAAAGGTGTCAGTTCTATTTCCACCTTACTAAGGTATCGACTGATGCCTTCCAATGAAAATATTTTCACTTTGGACCACTTTCCAGATTTCCAGAGGCAAGGGAGGTGTGTATTGCGCCAACAGTACCAGCATTGCAGGTARCTAAGGTTTTTCCTTGGTAGAAGCAGATGTGGGTCAAATGTCAAAATATCCAGACTGCTCYGCTCCCCTCTCCCTGCTCCTCCTGCCTTCCTTTGCTCCATACAGATCTGTCTCTGTTGATCATTTTTTTCACCACTCACCCTGATATAATTGTTGTTGCTTCAARACTCTTCAGATCTGCAGCCCTTTTGTGCTAGAAAACCCTTCTTATTTCTTTCTCCACTGTCCAAATCGTGGAGTCAAATGAGTACGTTATTTTTTGGGTTCAAGTCATGGTTTAGCCTGGAACTAAAATTGCTTTGGTCTAGTTTTCATTTTTGACTGATAATAGCTTTGCGATGTATTCACATTACAGAAYCCTAATCTTAAAAGTGGAAAGATCAAAATGCAAAATTTCATTCAGAAAGAGTTTGTCACTCCCATCTCCTGCTTCAGGACAACAGTCATGTTTCCAGCATAGGCTGTGAACTGTAGATGTCTGACATACAGATGGGTCTACCCAAGATGGTAGCAGAATTAATTATTTTGGAAACCCAAAGAGCCAGATCTACTTCTTACTACACTAAACTCTGGTTTAAATAAGCTGGGTTTTTGCTGGTCAAATATAGAAGAGCTTCTTGTGATTCCGCATGCAGCTACTAAAATAYTGCTTTTTGTGGATGACTATTGCTTGTGCGTTGAAGGGCAGTATGACAAGGAGYTGTAGTTACAGGACAGCGGTTCATTTTTGCAGTGGGGCTGAGGGGTGTAAAGGGATGTCTGGCTTTTGGAGTTAATCATTCTTCAATGGCACAGCAAGGCACAGCYGAGCCAGGTGCATCTGATTCCCCCAGGGCCTGATTATCTCATGATAACCACATCCTCTGAAGTTGATTTTCTGCTATGTTTTCCCAGGTTCTTATACAAAGGAATGATTTAGGTAAACTGAATGGACCATAAAATTTATCAAGTGAAATTACCTTTCTTTTTAAAAACATCAAGTAGCCAGTCTGTTCAAGGAGAGAGATTTGCAGAATGTAATAACCACATTTATGTTTTTGATTAAAACATGGGAGTCACCTCCACTGAACATTATCAGAATGAAATTCAGATCAGTCTTGAGCTTGTTTAGATCAAGCTTGGGGGTAAGGAGTTTTGGGAGTCATAATACAAATGTCCAAATAAACAAAAAAACACAGTTTGTACAAACCTTGAGCTAATGGCGCTTGTTCCACTGATGTGGTTTAAGGTAGCCCAACATTCCCATYCCTAACACGCTGGTCTGCTTGGCAAGCATTAGTATCCCTGCTAGTTCGGTGCGTCGAGCATGTCTCCAGCTAGCAGTTCCTCCTGGAGCCTGGTTCTATAGAACTGCTGCTTCGCAGCAGCCCACATCCCCTCRTGGGATCCCTGGACCCTGCTCTGCCAGGGCATTCCCATTAGACGCTGAACTACARTTCCAGCTGCTGAACCCTTGAGCAAAGACACACAGCCCTGTTAAAAGGTTCACTTATTTCAAAGCTCCTTTTTTTCTATAACTCTAGAGATTTCAAGAGGAGAAACGAGTGTCCTGTCAGTAAATGTATCTGGAGATTTGTTTTTCAGGGATAGGAAATTTTTGGTAGATACATTTAGACAAAAGGTGTCCATAAAGTTGCATGCTTGTTTTTGTAGGCACTCAGTCTGGCTCCCCTTCGTTCCAGTGCYGTGTGCCCAGTCATGCTGGGTAGAAGTACAGACCTATGCTTTATCCAAGCGACCGTGCCAGGTGCACGCAGAGTACTCATTCACACACACAGGGCACTCCAACCTCTGTAAAACTAGATTTTTCTCACTAAAAAGGTTAAGAAATGGTCAAGTTGGAGGAAGTGGTGGTGGAAACTAAATATCAGATTAAGAAGAAAATAATATGAATCAGATGCCTTGTGGGGCTCAGGCATTTATAATCCACCTGCATCCCAAACTGACAGCTGAAAAACCAGCTCTTCTCTGCCCGTGAATGCCCAAGGTGCTTGAGCTCCACAGATGCTGCATGAGAGCTGCAGAAAATTTCTGCTGCAACCTAGACATTTGTCTTGTCTATCCTTAGCAGCTTAGCACTGAGTTCATGCATGTGCCTTGTGGATCTCCAGCACGGAAGTGTYTCCCTGCCCGTGTGAGCCCTGGGGCACGGGGTGGTGGTGCTCTGCGGGAAGTGCCGAGAGTGTCACGGCTTCCTTTCAGGAGTCGGGGACTGGCTCGGTGGGTTGAGGCCCATTCTGCAGGGCTTTTCTCCCCTCGGACATTATTTAAGAAATAAAWTGCAGGCTTCCAGGTTTTGTGCCAGTGGCCAGGCATTTAACAGTTAGTTAAGCATCATAGTCTTTAGAACTGTAGCATGGGAAACCCTTCTGAATCTAGTCCCTAAAACTCCTGAGTTGTATTTCCAGCTCTGCTACTAGCTCGTGATGAGAGGCTGGACRAGATACAAGCAGGTTCTTTGTGTTCTGTTTTTCAACAACTACAACAAAGATGACTTAATCTGTAATGGATGTTAGAAGAATTCAGTCGTCTTTAGATCACTGATTTAATTCCAACAAAAATCTTTGTAAACAATTTAAATATACTGATATTAGTAACAACACTAATAGTCGAGATATGGATTCCTCAGCTTGTRTAGCCAGCCCTTTTCCTTTAATTAYTAGTTTTACTTCAAAGCAAGTAGAAAAAAAGAGAAACCTGTTGATTGTCTCAATACTAAGAAGAAAGTCCAGATTCCCATGTCTTGTAGTAAATGTGGCATTTCAGCTAATGCATCCTATGCC
This sequence comes from Rhea americana, assembly GCF_003343005.1. Lineage (NCBI taxonomy): Eukaryota > Metazoa > Chordata > Aves > Rheiformes > Rheidae > Rhea > Rhea americana. Next base: position 7,401,363 of record NW_028186258.1, read on the forward strand.
TAAAAAAAGAAGGGAAGCGGTGGAGAAAGTGCCTGTTACCTGCAAGTTCAGCCGCACCCTGGTGCATTTTTTGCCTGATGAGATCTTTCTGTGACGCAGCCAAACTGTAGATTTCCAAAAGCCTAAGTGTCAGTCAAAAATGGTAATTTCACCTCCGGTTCTTGCTCACCACCATTAATGTTTTGTTTTCTGACAACAGAAAAGTGGTAGGAGTTGGCCCTTTTTCCTTGGAAGRGGCTTGACTTAAAGGATCATACTCRTTTTTTTAATRTTTTAATTTTACCCATAGAGACGAATTTAAGAGCAGCTCACCACTGTTACCTATGACCACACTGGATGCCCAGTGGCAGGATCTGCCCCTAGCTGAAAAAYTGAGAAGACTCGCTAATTAAGGGAGCTCTCAGCTCCAGTTAAGTAGTACCAGTTCCTACCTYGCCTCTTGCCTACTAAGATCCTTGCTAGGAGGAAATGTTTATTCTCAGCTAAAATAAACCTTAATTGTGAGTTGCAGTCAGCTATTGCTSTCTCTCTGCAAGGGCTTCAGAAATCCCAGCAATGGGTTATAGCTCTTAATATCTCACTCTGTAAATCTCTGTTTTGGGTAGACAAYGAAGATCCTAATGCTTTTAGATGGCACATACATACTGGCAACTTGTGGGCCTTGTAATATATGGCAGTTTTTAGTGAAAGTAGCTAGCTCTACAACTAGTTGAGTATTTCTGGAAGAAACTGTTTTTCATCATGATTCATCAAAACCACAACTTTTTGCAGGAATGTATCCATTTTGACCAAAGCTTCAGAGATCCAGGATAGGTCTTGGCTTTTGACAGCAAGAGACGTCTCTAACAGACAGTGAGAATATTTGAATTGGAATACCCAAGGTCCCAAGCGAGAGCTTTTACCGCTGGGCTATTATATGTTCTTGGGTGGGTCTTTTTCTCTTTCTCTAAAATTTTTGTCCTTTATGCAGAGCAAAGATGTTTTTGAAATCTCAAGCTTTTGTGGGATGGGAAAACTGTCAGGCATCTTTGGATTTTATCCAGGACTTTTTTTTTCTTTTGCAAGAATATTTTTACTGAAGCATCACTATTCTTCCTTTAGACATATTTTTAGCTAAAACTAAAAGCAGATGGCGATGACTGGGTTTTGTATTTTTCTGAGGGAAATAGTGAAATCATCAAATTTTGCCTAGATTAAAATTTATGGAAATGGCTGCAATAATGGATGAGAACAAACATTTTTTGTGAAGCTCCAGTAGATTATCTTTTCAGATTCCTGGAAAAAAAGCAATGGTGTACCATCAGTATTTTGTTTAATTTTTTTTAGGCCCCTCAACCTTTTATTGAACAAACTTTTTTTGATGAAAAATAATTGCAARGCATTATTTAACATTTCTAGTATAAAACTCTCATCCTCTGAAGCGGATTGTCTTAATTCAAAATATTTGAAAAAAAAAAACAGAAAAAGAAATTATTCCAGTTAAAATTTTTGAATACTTTTGTTAAATAGTCTTAAATATTTCCAGAAAAAACAGCATAAGAATCATAATCATTTTCACCGTTCTATAATTTGCTTTTCTGCATACCCATATGTCCCTAGGTTTCAGGCAGTCACTATCAACTTGTGACTTTGCTCAAGCTAAGATATCTGTTCGTAACAGTAACAAATTCAGAGATTACAAAATACAGATTCCTTCCACAGTAGAAGAAAATTTCACTTAGTCTAGCCAGGAAGATGATATTTTGCTTACCTACCCTTTGTTTTCCTAGTTACACTGCAACCTTTTAGTTTTCCAAATTTGATTTTCTCTTGCAAAGTGATACTGTAAAATCCAAAGAAGGCAGATTGCAGGTATTGGGGAAGTGAAGGCAAGTGCCAGCTAGCCACGTTTTGAGCCCTTAGCCAAAGATGTCAAATGGCAGAGGCTGAGGAGAGGAGCGCTTGGGATAAATACGTAGCAGGCTGCAGAGCCAAAGTTATCCATTGAGCTCAAGGTTTCTGTACTAGCACAAAGGCATCCGGGTATTTTTTCCCGTGGGGCAATGTGGAGAAACTTCTAATGTTTTTTTCCCAGTTGGTTCTCCTTTTTCTAAGAGCCAAGCTGCATATCTTCAAGAAGAGATTTAGTGTTTTAACCGAATAAGTAGAGATTTCAGTTGGTAAGCAAGCCCTGAAGTCTGCAGATCCGATACAGGGCTTGTGTTGGTGGTGTTCTGAGAATTAACGTGGGTGTCAAGGCCCTAGGATTCTGCGTGTGTCGTGGTATCTCTCTGCAAGCTCCAGTAAGGGGCCCCTTGGCAACGCTGGAAATCCCCACRGTCGCATGAAATGCACTTTCTTGGCACATCAGGCACTGAGGTCATGGGGAACGTCTGACTAAAAGGGTTTTCTCTATCTCAAACTACAGGGAATGGCAGGCGGTTTTATTGTTTTTCCTGAAACCTGTCTTACTGCATGGGCGAGTGTGCTGGCACTCCAAATTTCTCCCCCTTCCAATAAAACCAATTGCCCTCTGCTTTGCCTTCAAGGGACCTRTACAGTATCAGGGAAAGAAAGTCTTTTATCTCATCTTCCATTGTACTTTACATGACAATATTCTACACTCCAGAACTTCCCCTCCGTGTTTCAGCTGCTTGCAGCGCTCTGGTTTTGTGCTTAATAATAAAGTGGTTCTATTTGAGGGGCTGTTTTCTGGATAAGCAGCTTCCCAGGTGTAGACCGTGAACCCTGGCAATCAGGACCTGGGTGGCTGCRTCCCTGGGGCATCAGTCAGCCTCGCGAGCTGAGGAGGTGAGGGCTGCCGGACCGTGCTCTGCAGCAGCCTGCCACTAGAGCTGGTGAAACCGGGAGTTAAGGCGTTGGGGTATGAGGTTTCCCAGACTCTTTACCTTGCTTTGGCCTTGGTGCAGTTAAAAGCCAAGGATACAGGGAGCAGGTTAGATATATCACAGAATTTCTCACTCTGTTAGGTTTATTGTTTTATTTCTAGGATGGTTCTTTTCAGTAGTAGAGAAGGARGGTAACGCCATGAATCCCCAAAGAAGAGAGAGCTGCAAATTTTGAGGAGTTTCCTCTGCTTCCCACCCCACTCACCAGCAAAACTCAGTCCCTTTCCATAGAACTGCAGAATCACGAGACTGGAAAGGACCTCAGGAGGTATCCAGGCCAGCCTCCTGCTCAAAACCGGGTTAACACTGAATTCAGACCAGTTTGCTTAGGGCTTTTTCCAGTCAGGTCTCAAAAACCTCTGAGGACAGAAATTCTACAACCTCTTCCATTGCAGCACCTAATTATTCCCATGGTAATATGGTTTTTCATAGCAGATACTTGTCGTGTATCAGTGTTAATTCTGGTTATAGTGTTGCACTTCTATTTCTAAACTCCAAATGCAAAAAACATTTTCTTGGGTTTTTGGAATTCCTCCACAGTCATCTCTTACTATTCTGGAGTGAAATGCATCGCTGAAACGCCCAGATTATCTTCTGGATTTTAATCTCTACCTTATGTATTCGCTAAGTTATCTCTCAGTTTTCTGGCATTTCTGGTTAATAAGACGGAGTTGCTGCATAMACGTCTTTCTTCTGAAATGACTGCTTTTTGGCAATATGGTATACCATCTCTCCTCTCACTATACACAAGCAAAATAAACACCCAGTGCGTATGGATCTGCTTACACAGGATGCCAACAGATGGCAATATTTTATCATCATTACACAAAGCAGTCCTTTACTCCTGTGCRTTACTGAACATTTGCATTTAGTTCTTTATTGTGATGTAAGGAGCTGCGGAAGCTTGTGTTTGTCTGGTGCTGAAATTGCCTCTCTACTGTGATGTTTTTGTTTTTAAGGGTTGCTGCAACTGTTTATGTCACATATGAGATTTTTACAGAAGTTTCTTGCAAAGCATTTATGTGCTGCTGTTCCTAGAAGGCTCCTCTCGCAACAGAACAAGCACTAAAACAGGAGTTTCTGAATGTGTCTTAGATTTTTTCCTGGAAAAATCCTCCATGTACTCTCTCATAATTCTTGYATTTCTCAGTACAAAAGCAGACTCAGAAGGCTCAACGGTCATGATCTCTGCATTACTTACATATCACTAGAAAGCAGGAATACTTAGCTGCAGTAGACCTCATTTTTGGTTGTCTTTACTGTGGCTTTTATTTTCCTAATCATTTCAGCTTAGGGGTTAATGTGGGCGGTAGTGCGTGCACAGACATAAGAATGAAGAATCCAACTCTGCCTTTAACTCGTTGGGCTTGTCACCAAATCTCCCTGCTTCTGCTTCACTGTGTGCAGTGCAGAGCATTCAAAAGTGCTGAGGACAGTGATGTCTAAATAACACTCACATCCTCCATTAGTAGTGCAGTGCAGGCTCTCTGCCTAATGCAAATGCGCTCCAAGACGGTTAGCTGTCTTTATTCAAGAAGATGCAGTAACATCCATGATAATATTCTTTCTGCATCCTCTTCCATTTGTGTTTGTGCAGTTTAACAGCCAGGTGTTCTGGCGCCATCTTTTCTAATATTTTGTTTTTATATTTGTATGTATTTATATATATATATATATATATTTTGCCTGGCTTATTATTCAGGGAGTAAGAAGCAAAATGTCTTGGGGCAGTATTAGATACTGTAGAATGCACCACTGCCTCATCTGTCCCCATCACTCAGAAGTGCCTTAGTGAAAGCAAACRGTCCCCTGAGACAGGGGACAGGAAGACTGCTATTACAGATAGGTTTTTCATTGGRAAAACCAACTTGTCTGAAGTAAACCTTTGCAGTCCTTGCTGGTCACATTTTCCTAGTTGTGAGCAAACATTTGACAGGGAAAGGAATACAGAAGGTCCTTAGCTTATTATCCTGTTTTTTTTTATTCTCTGTTCTCTGAAGGGGTAAACCCATGTAAACTGGCCTTTTCTTCTTTCTCTTTGGGCCAGGAATCCAGGTGTCTTCATGAAACTATACAAAGCTTGTAGTGAGTATGCCTTTTCCCCTCCCATTATTATGACAATAGTTGAAGCAGGTAGAAGCTATATTTTGTATCGGTTAACAATGCGCATCAGCTTTGACCTCTGCAGCAGAGGTGGAACTCCAGCAGCAAATCCATGGGCAATGAAAGTGAGACCACCAGAAAAACAACTGCCATTTATTTCTTTTTAAAAGTGTTTCTCTCTTTCTTTCTCTGAGCAGACTTTCCTTGTGTTGAAAGGGATCCCTTGGTCAAAAGTCAGCAGGCGAGGTTGTCGAAAGCTTTGACAGTCAGTGAAGTGGAACATTACAACACATGCTAGCAGCACGCACTGACGGAGGGTCCCTTCACTGCATGGACCTCCCTCCAAGAGCAACCTCAGGTCGTTCTTCATCCAGACCCCCTCTAGTCGTTCGGATCCCCTACTTCTACTAGTTTTGACATTGCCTGGGTCCCCAGGTTGCCCTTTTTCACAGGTATTGCTAAAGCAAATAGCACACAGTATTTACTAGGTGCAATGCTTTAAATCATATTAATCTAGCCAATAAAGTATTTATAGCCAATAAAAATTCCACAGTGGCGTAGCTGATTCGTAAGGAGGATGAATGACGGACTCATGTCCTGCGCCAGCCAGACTGTCAGAAGTCCTGGAAGGAACAAGGGAGTAGCAAGAGGAAATGGCAACATAGAGTTCAAATGGCCCGTGTATTGGGGATGCCAGGAGAGGGGGCATGTTAGAGCATGCTGACATTTCGGCTTGCAATTTGTGACTTTTAAGCAATAAGTAGATGCATACATGATTGTGTAGAAGATTTGGATACAGTGACATAAAAAGTGCGGTCAAACAAACAAAACATAAGCCCGTGTTTACTCTTATGTTTAAGAGTAATGTTTTAATTTGTTTTTAATTTAATTTTAATTGGTTTTTAATGTTTACAATTATCTTGATTCAGGGAATGCAGATAACACTAAATGGGCTGGATATTTCTATGGAACTCATCAAGTTATACTTCCTGTCAGTGGCATGCAAAAAATGATTGGTAAGAAAATGAAGATTCTGGTCTTAAAATAATTCCAGAGATTCAGAGATGAGAATAAAACCTAACAGTAGATCAGAATATGTCTCTGGTGGTGAGAAAAGAGTGTGGAAGGGTTTTGCGCTTTCTTTTGAAGCATCGAGTTCTTGCCATCGTTGGAGAGCTGGTACTGAGCAAAGTAGAGCTAGAGGTTCTGCTTTACCTCCAAATTCTCTGATACCACTAAATTATGTTGTCATTTGCATAGCTATTAAAGCTTTTCATCACTTTATATGACTGATCTAAGGAATGTAAGCTATTGTCCATGTTAAATAAGGGAATTTTGTCAAGATCAAGTGAACTTCCAAGTTCTTACCTGAATAATGAAAAAGCCAGGTACTGCTCCAGTGTAAGGGAACTAAAATCTGAAGCAGAGCTGTATTAGTCATGTATTATCTCATTTTAAATCAAAACTCATTCATCTATAAAGCTCATAAACATTATTAAGATTTGTAAAAATTATTCAGTCCTCAGAACATTGCCAAGAGGCTACTGGAGGGAATGTGCATTGGCTGTGTTCTTTGCTAAGGTCTATTCTCATTGTAATTTTTGGAGAATGCATTAGCTGCCCGAAGGATCGCACTTCCTGGTTGCAGAAAGTAGATGAGTTGTAAATAACTTTACTCATATTGGGAAAGGAGGAGACTAAGCAGACATTGTAAAACTATAGCACATCAAAATGTATCATATAAGCTTCTGAAATCATGACCTTGGCTACATGATTGGCTAACTTGCAATATCTCTTTTCCAAAACATGTTTAAAACATTGTTCTTCTTGGAGTAGGGAGGTGATTCAAAGGGGTTTTACCTTCTTTATCATTGGTACTATAGTCCCTATATGGCACCTAGTATGAATCTTCATATATTTATCTGGGAAACGGAATGTTTGGACAGCATAATCTCAAGACCTCACAGACTTTTTGGCAAATCATGCACTGGTTTGACTTTCTTTCGTTCCTGGAGCCAAAGCTAGAGAATAGACAGTTCCGATGGAAATCACCTCTCTTTGTATATTAGCTTGTCTGTATATTAGCTTACTCTGGAGTAAATAGGAGGCAAACAGGGATATCTTACTGCTTAGGTTGGTTGGCACCTTTGAGCCCTGTGAGTCAAAGGGTGTTTCTTAGATTTTTTTGGAGACAGCTAGACTTCTGGTATTACTTACAGGTATCTGTGTTACCACCTCCTGGGGATGTGAGTAGGCACTTGCTATTTTTAGATGGAACRTAGAGGAAGAGGAGAATGAAAGAGACATGAACTCATGGAACAGTTTATGAATTGTCTCTTACATTATGTTGCCTAGTCAAACCTATTTTTTAATCCATAATAATTTTGCCAGCCTCTTTCCATATTGGCACCCAAATTAACATTYTCTCTCTGCAGAGGTTAATGAGTAAGTGTTGTTGAATGCCATTCTGTAACAATGACAGCAGRAATGGGAGGAGGGAGACACTCTTCACTCCAAATACAAATATTTTAGATTTTTTGTTTGCTTGCTTCTGTTTTTTTCCATGGTAGTTCTTAGGTGACTTTCCATTGACATCTTGTGCAGCCCTGAAAGGAKACTGGTCCAACAACTCTTGTGTCTCACCACCCCTTAGAACAACAAACCCATCAGTATGTGTAATTCTAAAAACCCCTGACATGGCATGACATAAAGATGAACAAGGGCAACACCCAGAGTTAGCAAAAGCAGGCTGCAGCACTGGGGTTGGAGATTCCAAACAATCCATAGGTCCAGCCTCTTAGCTGGATAATCTATGTCACTTTATACCAGCACAAGGATTCGGCCCTTGGGAAGCCTCAACACCCATGCTGTCTTGTCACATAGATAAATGCCTCAAATTCCATTTTTGGTTTATGCGTGTTGACCTTGTCAGTGTTCCAGAAYTGGTCTACACTACCATTTCAACCTGCAGAAAAATTGCCTAGATTGATCTTCTGTCAAATTTTCCTTGAATTGAAATGGTTTCAGAGAAAACTGAGACTAGGTACCACCAGCTCTGAATTGGAGCAGGATATCCTTTGCTTGTTCCCATGCTGTTTGGAAGAGAGGAAGGCTGTGGCAAAGAGATGAACATTGCATTCCTTCCTGAAAGGATTAGGATTTGTTGTGGTCATTCCTAATTACATTGAGGATTTGTGGTTATCTGACACCTCATTGGACATGGTCTATGGTGAGATAGAGACCTCTTTTCTCTGTCAGCTTATGCAACTGCTTTCGGCCTTACGGTTTTCCAGTTCCCTTTTTTGTCTTTCCTGTATTCCTGTATAGAAGTACTAGCAACCTATGGCCAAAAGCAAAGAAACAAAATTTTCCATAAACATGAAGTATTGCAAAAGTTGGTGTATGTATATGTAAGGGAGTGCATGCGCCTACCAATATCTGCATATATACTTTCTTTCTTAATCATATCATATGCAGGCAAAGGATCCTGTACTTAAAGTCGTATGTTCTTTCTTTGTATGATGTGATGGAAATTAACACCTTAATTTATATGTATATGAAAAACAGTTCCAATTAGATTTTTTTTTCTTTTACTGTGTCTCCTGCTTCTTATGACTAAGTATGGGTAATTATCTTGGCTCACTTTTTCCACTCCACCCATGCTTAGAGAAAACCTGTTGCAAGTTTGTTTGATATTTTGCTTCTTTTCTCCTTCTTTTTTGTAGTTTGGTTAATTAAAAGGTTTGCAAATTGTTATAAGTAGTAATTATTTTTAGTCAGGTTTAGAAATACTAAAATAGTGTTTTTAAATGCTGTTTTATTTCTCAAAAACATTTTAAAAATAGCTTTGTATATTTCCATCTCCCAAATTTCCATGTCCAGGGATTTTCCATCTCCCCACTGTACACTGCACTCTACCACCTTCTCTTTGGCTTCTTCGTGCTAGGGCTGTACCATATTTAGAAGAAAAGTGTCAGATTATACAAAGAAAGTCAATAGCTTTCTTTCTGTACCATCAGGTCAATATTTCCCCAGATCTTCCTCACTCCTTTTGAGGATTTGTAAGGAGAAGGAAATATGTTCTCAAGTACTTTAGAAAGATACCATTTCCTCGGGCACTATAAGGCACTGAAGGCCATGTCCCAGGAAGACATTTCCCGGAACGCTCAATCTTGACACCCCCATCCAGCCAACACTGCTGAATTGACTGRCATTGCAGTTGAATGCTGGTAAAATCAGGGTAGAAGGATGATCACTGACCAGCTTTTGATGTTATTTTACTTTGTTCCACAATCAACATGAATGCAGAGATGGTTTATTTTTTCTTTTTGTAAATTAAAAGCAAGCTTCTTTTTCATTTAATTTCTTCTGATGTCCTCTCTTCCCCAAATGTCATCCTCTTTCAAAGTTTTGTTGAGATCTTTGACACTCCTTCTTTCCACACAGCCCCATCATTAGTGCAAATAAGGAGGGTAGTGAACAGATTGCAGTGTATGAAACATAGAGCTGGTATCTCAGATACCACTTGGTCCAACTAGTGGCAAGTTTTGRCCATCACAAAAAGTGTTTTGAAACAGAGGAAGCATCATCCCGACATACCTCTGCAGTCAGAATGCCTGTGGCATGCTTGTCTCCTTGCTAGCTCATTTATTTTGTTCCCACCCCCAGAAATGATCAGCAACTCTCAAGAGGAAGCGTGGTCACAAAGCAAAAGGGAGTTCAATTGATTTCAATCCTGTTTTCCTGTGTGTAGACCCAGGCCTTTGGAATATGCATTMTTCCACTTCCTTTTTGAGAAAATATGGGAAAAAGCATCAGTAAATTGTCAAATAATACCCTGCATTCATGTAACATTTCACATGTAAATAGCAAAAAATACAAACATTGACCTCCGTGGATCAAATGAAATAGGTCTCTCAGGCATTTTTGTCTGACATCTGAAACTTCCATAACTTTTCTTCTCTAATAAATATATTCTGACTTCTTAAAGGATTTACTGTTTTGGTCTGAAGAGAGGCCTATTCTCTTCTGTTCAATGGTTAAACAGTGCTAATTTTTAAGAGTTGTAGAAGATTTGGAGGTTTAAAATATTTTTAAAGAGTAACAGTAGTGTTAAATCAAAATTGTTCCATKAATGTTATCTACAGTTGACAGGAGACTCTTAATATTGTTATTACACAGTTTAATGTATTCTATGYTACAGAGGTCCAGATAAACCCTGTTTATTTTAATTATCAAACTTCATTTTTTCTTAATGAAAAGATGGTTGTCAGAAGCACCATGAGAATAGGGGGAAGAGGAATGGGAAGCCTCCTGGGGTGCAACAGGGATCTTCACTGAGGAGTAGACAGAGAGCAGCTAGGGGAGCTGGTGCAGCCTTTGCTGGGGAGCCTGAGAACAAGGAGGATGGAAAAGCAGGGAAATTCCTGCAATGCTGCGATTTTGCTTAGGCTGGAAATGGAAAGCGATGATAAATGTGAGAGAAAAGATGGCTGATGCCTACTAAAAGTTCTGAAYGAAGAATGAGTCCAAATGCAGACGTGTGGCTGGATACGCTCTGCTCCCCGGRCAGCATTGCGGCAGGAGCTCTGAGGCCCCAGGGCAGGCGGGAGAGCGTAGGAGCGCTTGCAGTGTTTGTATAGGCACATCCAGAGTTGTTAARCATGTACAAGATTCGAAACTTAGAAATTTAATTATCACTCTGCTAGCGAGTGCCATGCGGAGATAACACTGTAGAGAGCCGTCTTCCACCTGTGAACGTTAAACCGGGAGAGTGGGAACGTTGTGCTCAAAATGAAATGCGCTTACCAGCAATGCTAGAGTATCCTTAAAGGATAGTATAGTATAGTATCTTTAAAGTATAGTGTAATATACTTTAAATCATGAAATAAAGTGTATTTCATGACTGATTTTGCCTCTGGACACCATGAGTGAAGAAGCATCTTTATCCARTGATTCCTCACTTTCACTGTTTCATAATGTTTCTTTGACTCCTTTGCCACAAATATCGCTTGTGTCTACATATTTATGCCTTCCTCTCCCTGTACGCTTGTCTATGACCTTGGGGCAAGAGTAAGCAACTTATCTAGGGCCAGAATGAAACACAATATCAAAGTGAAATTATGCAAATCCTCACCATGATTAATTAACAGATGACATTTTTGACAACTGTAAATGTATAATTTCCGAGAGGGATAGTTTTATGGTCTTCCACAGTAAAACTATACAAGCACAAGTTATAACAAAACAAACAGGAATAATACAATATTCAAAACATAACTTTGACCTTCATAGAAGAATTTAAGAATTTTTAATAGGTAAACAATGAATTACTGAAGAAAAAAAAATGATTTTTACCTTCACTGTTATTGTAACTGTGTATGTTCCTCTAATGCACTTTCTTCTGTGTTTTTAATTTGCTTCTTCGAAACYTTGGGAGCTTTCTTAATGAAAAGTTAGAATATGTAAATCAATTACAGGACTAGCCAGAAAGGAGGATGCAGGCAGTGGAGCACCAAGCTGTGACTCGAACATTTTCTGTTCTCCATAGCTTTGTTACCTGGGTGGAAGGAACTGGTAGGAAGTCCTCAGTACTTCACAGGATCCGACCCTAATATCCGCGGGCTATGGTGCCTGAGTAAGCTTGTGGGTTTTCCTGAATTACATTTGGCTGTTAGCGTTTCTGCTGCAGTCAGCAGGGACTTGTTTTGTCTTGCCTTCCACCAAAACAATTCCCACAGTCTGAGCAACCAGAAAGGTTCAGGTACAGGTTACAGACTTCCAGTCATCCAGAAAATTGACAATCGCAACAGGAGATGGATTTGACTGTGTCTCTTGTAAAATATTTTTCCTCATGCGTGAGACGTTAGGAAGACATCCTAGAGAAAAATATCAGGTCCTTTTGTTCTGCCCACTTCCCTTGCTTTGTCAGGGGAATCTGGCAGTTCCAAGGGAAATGTCGTCCCTACCGTGCTTGGTGCTGCACRCTCCAGAGTGCTCTGACACTTTTGCCCCCTGATTTTCTTTTTAACACTTGCTACCAGTTCCTGACAACAAAAAGCACGTGGTTGACCATTCAGAAGAGAAAAAGTAAGGGGGGAGGAAAATGATCTTGAGTTGGAATTTGATTCCATAAAGCAAAAGTGGTGGCATTTGTTATGCAAAACTGGAAGTTCTGTKCTGTTCTAGGTTCTATTTCATGCATAGCCTAAAGCAAGAAATCATTGTTATACTCAACCATTATCATTCATATCAATGAAATGTGGTTCTTTTGAACTAGAAGTGTCACCCTTGGAGTCCAACCCTTGCTGTTGTTSCCTGTTGAATAGGATGCCTCAGTCCTATATAAAATGCCTAAACACATTCTAGGTTCTGCTTGTCTGTGGCTGGCTGTGTTTGTATAATTTCCTTCCCTTTTATCTGCCCCAAATTTTTCAGCAGCACAGGGGAAAAATGCAAGTCATTATGGGATACAAAAGTGAATCCCAGGTCTATATCWGATTTGACTATGTTGCTGAGAATTTTCCTGGCACTATAAGGCCATGTCTTTCCCTGCATAAATTCTGGGAACCAGATTCAGCAAAKAACAGCTTAACACACAGGAGTTTCATCATAAATAATTGTTCAAGCTTTAGTGCTTTGTTGAATCAGAATGTGAGAAGTCAGCTGACAGAGAATAAAAAACACCACCAAGTCTTAAAACAAAGGTTTGTAGAGTGAGGTTCATTCATGAAGAGCAAACACAATATTACTTYAAAATGGACTGCAGTTAGTCTAATTCCGATTTTGCAGAAACGCTGTTCTCCACTGTTCCTCCACTGCAAGCCCTGTCTGCTGCTGCCCACATGTATGCAGTTGTGTCCACCCCTGCATCCCATGTAAATGAAGATGATGACTAGCCATTTTGGTCTTCTACCTCCCATTTCATTTGCCTCTTGAAACTTACCTGCAAGCTCTAAAATGTACAATGGCATCAGGCCAGAGGAGGACAAAGCCAAAACTGCAGAGCTCTTATGACCCTGGGACAAGCTGAATTTTAACCCTTGCTTAGCACTTTCTCTTATCCATTCCTCCATGCTGTGTTTGCATGTATTCATACAACTCCCCAGACAGACTTTTTCAGACATTGCTGGAGTCRGAGAGGAACAGCATCTTCTTCTGGCTGGAATGCCAGTGTCACAGCTGAGCCAGCCTTCAGCCCTAGGACACATATTTGCCATTTCTGAATCCTTACAGATACCCACATCTCACTCCATGTGTAATACTTTTAATTTTAAGGTGTTTTAAAGTGAATTATGGTATATTTTAGAACATTGGCTATTGTTTGCTGTGTTCCTGGCTTGGCTAGAGGCCTTCTAGGGTAGCCTTGAACAAACTGCTTCTTTTCCCTGTGCTTCAGAGAAAGCTATTACCTCCAGAGCATGAAAATCTTTACTGATCACCTTCATAATGTSCTTTGAAATCTTCTGATGAAACATGTGCCGTATCTGCAAGGTAATGACTGCTAGCTTGTGATGAGGTATAATTAYCAAGTAAGGAGAATTAAAAATAACAAACTTAAAAACAATATTACAGTATTATCTACTGCCATTGCCTGAAATTTCCAGTACGACTTCTACTATTCTGTTGGAACACTTTCCTGACAGTCCAACACTGAGGTCTTTGGGTAGGTTGACTCTTTTTCCCTTGCTTAGAAAGAGCAAACTGTTTCTGCCTCTATTTCCAGTCAGTTACCACCAGCTTAAGCCCAGGATGAAAAATCATCCCCTTGCTCTCTTGCATGGGAGCCAAAGTGTGCTTGCCAAGGAGAAAAAATACCTATTAGCGCTTTTTATATCCTAAGCATTTTATAAGCACTAGGTCTCACCGCACTACTTTGGAGTAAGTCATGGTCTGCACTTAAAAATGTCACTGACATGGGTTACAGTTTTCCCCCACCCTCCCACACTGACCAGCACTGCTGTACTGGTAACACTGCAGCCGCATCAGTGTGGACGGTTTAATTAAAACATTTTCTAGCCAGGACAGCTTCTTGTGCACAGGGAGCTGGTGGTGCAACACCAGACTAGCAAACACTACCACGTTATAAGCCAGTCTTGCCATGGGGAGGGAGCTTGCTGGGGGCTGCAGGGGGGCATGTTCATTCCCCAGGCCAGTGAGACGTGCAGAGGCCAAGGAATCTTCACCTTGGTTTAGAGGTTGGGAAATAGAGGTAAAGTGGTAACAGAGCACACCATGGTTGGTGTAGGCCTATGGTCTTCTGCCCAGATCTTGTCCTGTCTTCTTTCATCCTTCCAACCTTCTTCTTGGGTCTGGTATAATTCTTTTCAGAATTTGCACATCATTATGAGCACACTTCTAGGCAGAGCAATTAGCATACTAATGTTTGGGGATGTATTATGATTACTCTTCCTAATTCGTAATAGGTTCTTTTCTCACTGCTCCATACTCTGTTTGTTTCTATTTATTCTATATTTACACTCCAGTTAACAAGAGAAGAAATGAGCATCTCTAGTGATAAATCATTCTTAAAGAATAACACTGATCCTGTGGTCTTCACTTCCACTTCTGAAGTGATTGTATAACTCAGAGGAGAGGCGTTATCTACYCGTCTGATCAGTATATGATGCCGCTGGGTAGCAAATGAGGCTCTTTTTTATTCATTCTCCTGTTCAGACCTGCTGCTTTTTGCTCAGTAACATAGAATGAGTGTCAAGAGAAAACAATTGATGTCAATTCTGTAAACAGATCAGAAAAAGATTCACCTTCAAAACATGCTGCCACTCAGTAGGTGGCCCAGTAGAAGTGCAGTGTGCTGTCAGGCAGGGAACCAAAGCTGAGCTCTTGATAAGCCAGAGAACAAAACCTTGTTCCTTCTTTGGAAGTGTCATTTTTCCATGATGAGCATGGTGTAATAAAGACRACTCGTGCAAAAACTAGAGAATTTGCTCAAAAAGGTCAAGATACTGCCCAGTGGCATGCACTAAAGCCAGCAGTACCACAGAGTGCCTTCTTGTAAGATCTAATATTTATCTCATGTAATATTTTCATTTTTAAATGCAGCCCATGCGCCAGAAGAGTCGCTGCAATTCCTCGTAGCAGTCTTGACTGGCTGGAGAACCTGGCAGTTGTCCAGGTCCTTGCTGAGTGACTGGGATCAGGTCAGACAGAATATGTTGGGTTACAGTACTAAGTGATATGATGAAAGATCAGGGTTCTTATTGGAACAAATCACTAAAAATCAGGTTTGCGTCAATCTGATCAAGATGTCTGGCAGTTCGAAGAGGGATAGCATGGAAAAATCATCCCTAAGCCAGCAAAAGTTCTAAAATTAGATTGAGAGGAATCTGGTAATTCATGACAGTGTAATATCTAAAGTCAGTCCAAAGTCTGATTAAGAGGTCCTCTTTCTCTGGCAATGTTTGTAATTCTGACCAAAGATTGTATGAGATGCTGTTCCTGGCCTGTTAATTTGAAAGTCAGTCCTTATTTTGTGAGGGCACTAGAAGCCAGTAAACTATATAGGGGTAAATAAATTTCCCCAACACTCAGCCTAATCTGGACTCATAGATGACAGCATAGTCTATTTTTAATATGGAAATTCCAGAGCAGCTGGGTTTATTTATCTTTGAAAGATCTGACAACATTGCTTTCGTTTTGCAGACTTCCATATTCCTGTACTATATATTTTTTGTGGTCAAAATACAAAGGAGGAACAAGGGAAAATCCACTATCCAAATAAAGCCAAAGGCAAGCTAAAAAGTGCAAAGTCTGTTGTTAGAATCCTCACCTTGGGTTTTGCATTTTCTGAAAAAGCAAAGGAAAAAAAAAGATTATAGTCAGTTTGGAAACTCCAGGAATTATTTTAAGTGCATCAAAATAGCTATAATGTTGGGTCCATTTTTGATTTGTAGGATCAATATGAAGTGTCACAAATACCTGGAACAAATCTGTGGGAGCTAGCAKGCAAAACAAGTGGTCGTCTCAGTCTTGCTTGTTATGACATACTGCCTTTATTGTAGCAAATTGTTCATACCTATTTGCAACCATTAAGTTAATGAGTGGCAGGAGAGAGAAGGGAATAGGGAGAATGCGACTGCAAAGAGCTAAGGAAATTACACAGACACTGTCCACCCCCAGCTCTAACTTTTCCCTTCCATGTGGTTTTGGGATACATGTGGGATTTGAGTTGTACTTGGAAAGCATAATGCATGTACCAACATCTGGAAGTATCATAATGGTTGCTGTAAGAATTATTACAGTAGTTGTAGATGAAATCTAGTGCTTTGCWGCACATGCAGCCGAACAGCAGCTTGCTTTAGTTATTGAAAATATTTTAATGCCCTGAACCATATTAMAGCAAAAAGAAAAGAGAAGGAAAATATAATCAAGCAATTAGGTGGGCAGGATGGGCACTGAGCTCTTCTTCCAGGCAATAGGATTTTTGAGGGATAGTGCTGGGTCATTAAAGGAATTGAGAGCTGGAAATTTTAGGTGAGTTTTATAATTGGGGTTCACTCTTAAGTTGGGGTCAAGCCRTGGAAGCTAAGCTTTTCAACCATTTCCACTAACTGAGGTTGCTTTACATTTTGGGTGGCACCACAGGAAGTCACAGGTTTTTTTATTCCACTGGAAATTAGGAGGAAAAAGTAGGAAACTTTCAACACTTAAAATTGATGGGCGCTTTGAAATATTTTTCTGCTTTGCCAGTTTTGTGTTTTAATTGACTCACCAGTGAAATGGATAGATAACAATACAACTCTCACAGAGAGACCAGGAAGTTTACTTGCTGTTTGTACATTGAATTTAAGGGCTTGAGAAGGAACTACTGAAACTGTTATGTGAAGATGTTGCTTATAACTTTGTCCATTTCTTGAATTYAAGGAGGGATGAAGAGTTTCTCATAGATTTAATTCTGATCTGTGTGCTCTGAGTGGTCCCACCCCTGGTTATAGCTGTTCTTACTACAGACTCGAGCTTAATTGTTCTTCCATTGAGCCGGACGGAGTGCTTGGCATGGCTATTGAACTGGTCCTTGGATCAAAGACACATATGATGACATCCATTAACACTTTTGCACATAAAGTGCTCGGAAGCGTTACTTATTAGGCATGGATTGCTTGATCTGCCCTRAAAGCACCAACATCTGGACTTAAGMTTTCACAAGATGGRTAGGTTTTGTAAGGATGTGATCTGTAAATAAAGAATAATAAAATACTTCGATGTGACATTTAAGGATGCAGTTGGATCTCAGCCCAGCTTAGGTTTTCCCCTTCTCKTAGGTACATTGTCCGGCAGTGCTCTGAACTTTTGTGGGCATCTTATCTGCACTGAAAAAATTGGGAAAGCCTATTGGATTCATAGTGGATCCCCAGTGCAGCTTCTCTTTAAAGCAAACCAAACTCTGAATGAAAAGAACCCAAATTAAACCTGTTGACAAAGCGCGTTTCTGGCCACATGCCACTTCAAACAGGCTGCAGGCTGGGGAAGGTGGGTGTTGTTTATCAGAGACACATCTCTTCAAGTTTCATAATAACTGCCTTTCAGGAAGGRGTCTAGTTAAAATAATTTCTTGCTGTATCCCATAGTGCCTTCTTGCACCCTGGGCTCTTAAAACTTGWTTCTGGGAATCAAAAAATAATAATAAAAAAAACCCTATTCACTTAGGTCAAACTGAGCCAAGAATGGAAAATTGTCCTTGAAGTGCTTTTGGTTCCAGCAATAATAAGACCTGTCGTTTGTTACATGTTAATTACATGTTATTATCTTTTGTAGGTTAAGTCAACCAAAGGTTTCTTGTATAGTTGGAAACAAAGTTGTAATCTTTAATAAGGTTTGCAGTGTCGGCTTAGGTTTTTTTCTGGTTGTCTTTTGGAATCTTGCACTTAGACTGATTCTTTGCAAATATACTGGATAGCTGTTTCCCCAATGGAAATGTATTGCCATTTAAGCTATCTTCTATATGATAATCTCAAAGCAYAGTATTACAGACTTGGAGTAAAATAGCCTTAGAGTTTCCCATGGGAAGGGTGTATCATAATCCTCATTTTTGAAAGACTACTGGAGTAAGCCTGTGATGAATCTAGGAAAGGAAACTATTTCCAAGTATTGAAGTTGTTCTACCACCACAGATAAAACTATATGCTTTTACTAAGTTCTCTGTAATAGAATTTATGATAGTTTTATAAAACTTTTCCTTCTTAAAGAAACACTGGCTTTCTTCTTCTCTCCCCCCATTTCTGTCTCCCTGTCATTTCATTCCATGCGTGTCTCAAGCAATTCTCTTCCTTCGGTCTGAGAGCAATACACAACTGTCGCTGTCTGCACCCAGTGATTTATCAAGACTGGGAATCCCCAGTGCTGATTGACTGTTCCTARACACTGTTGATCAATCAAATTTTGAGACAAGCAAAGGCAGATACATGGAGATAGAGGAACTGGCTGGCCTGTAACCTGATTCATTCTTGATGGGCTTCTAAATGTTTATGCCTGAATATTATTTGGCTAAAGATTTGTGGTGATAGAGGGAAGAGGATGCTCAGGATTTCTTGCATTCAGAGCTAATGAAATTGAACCCAGAGAAATACCTAAAACATATTGTCCATTTTTTCTTCCACTTAGGGAGATCCTGGCAAGCTACATCAGACTGTCTAAATGCACTAGCATTTCTGCAGGTTACTATATCATCGTATACTAAAGCAACACCACAGCAATCATCTTCCAGCCGCTGCCCTCTCATCCCATATTTTGTCTATTTCCATCTCGAACTGACTTTTACTGCACAAATAATGTAGAGTCTGAGATTGTTGGCTGCAGACACAGAGAATAGTTTTAAAAGCTAAGCAATATTTTTCCCCGTTGCCCTATGAATATAATATAAACCTTCTTTTGCAAGAATTGCCTTGCTACTATCGCCATCTTTTTCCTCTATAGACCAGACTGGACTTTCCTTTCCAGCCTGGTCTTTCATGGTCTTCTGTTGATTTACTTTCTTCTAGGAAAAAAATAAATAAAAAGAAAAAAGAAAAAGAAAGAAACCCCAATACTCTGAAAGTCTTCCCAAGAGGAAACAGCATCCTGCTGCCAACCAGAAAAATAAGTGGCTGAACTTTAAAAATAGCGTTACAGGGAGAGATTTTCTCCCTAGAAGAGAAATGTGCTGGAGAATGACTGAAGCTGTCTTCAGTGTTGTTTCTGAATTATTTATGAGTTTCCTAGAGGAATGAAGGACTAGACTTGCTGCTGACTTTAACTATGTAGGTGTCTGATCTAACTACCTGGGCTTCTTCTATATTCAGATGAGAGAGAAGCAGGCAACCACCAAGAGCTGGTGATTCCTCCTGCTTTCCTAGATATCGGTTTTAGGACAAACTCTTTGCAAGTGCTTGTCTCTCCACATTGACTAAAGAAGGAGTTGGAAATGAAGTTTAGATTAGATGATGCACTTTCAGAAAGCAAAAGTTGATCATTAGAAGAAATGGTTTCTGACAATTTTTGGTCTGTAGAAGTCAGTTCTAGGTACTTGGTGCTATTCTCTTGGAGCATCCTCTCTTCAAAAGTCATAAAACTGACAATGACAGCACACAGTGGTTTTGTGATCATGTGGAGTTAAAATAAGATACAGTCACTGTGTTTCCATTTCTTCTTAATTCACACAAACCTTTTATATTTAAAAAAAAACAAGTTAATTAAGCCACCTGTCCCCTTATCTACTGCCCTGTTTGTACTCATCTGTTTCCCTATCTGTAGTCAATCTGTTTTCATATGTGTCTACCTATATAATCATTAACCCAGTTCCTTTAATTTCAGCTCAGAAAGAAACACAGTTTAACATGTTTCTCATCATGTGTTGTATTCTGCACCTGGAGCAGTATGGAGGTATTTTGGGGTTTAGTTTGGGGGGTTTTTGCTTTGTCTGCATTGCAGAATTTGCCTCCAGACATTTACAGTGTCTGATAAAAGCCTTTCCCCTCCTAAAGGACAGCAGAAAGCTTTGCAAGAAGAAACAAGTGAGATGCTTTTTCTGGCTGTGGCAGGCTGAGAACAGACCACCGCACTAGAACAAAAGAAAGTAAACCAGGACCAGCGGCTGTAATTATACAGTACGTGGCTGGGGGTAGGACTCAGCACATCCATGCTCTATAATGTATGTATCTTATAGTGTTACTTTTAACTCTTCCAGACTCTTCTGAGAAATAAAGTAATGAGTTAAACTTAGCACAGGAGTTAGGGAGTGAGTGTATTCCCCATCGTGCAGCCTGGGTGCGTGGCCTGATCACCAGCATGGATTTGCAGATACTGCTGCCGGTGCTGTCTCCTTCAGAAGAGGTCGGTCTTTGCAGGTGGAGTTTGTGCTCCCTCTCGTTTGGGCAACATCCAAGTGTGCAGAAGGTTGTCAGAGGGCTGTAGCTCAGAAGACACATTTGGGACAATGATTGCGTTAGAACTCCCTTAGTTTAGACCATGAGCAGCAGGGGAAAGTAGTAAAACAGCTCTTATGTGTTTCTTATTTTCCTTTCTTACAAGAACAAAATCCTTCCCGTATATCAGTATATACCACAGACTGAATCATTCTGAACCCTATCATTAATGTTTCTAATGTTTCTCATCTGGAAGAACCAACCAGTCCTAATGTGCGTGGCTGTTGCTCATGTCGGAGCATTCCATTATAATATTTCCTATAAAAGGAGGAACTATAATTAATCATAATAAACACTGTGCAATTATTTGGTAGGTTTGCTGTTTCGTTGTTCAGCAGCAAATATGCACAACATCTTCATACTTCTTTTACTTCTTTGATAGCATATCTTGTGTTGCTTTTATAGACCAGATATATTCTCCTTCTCTTTTACAAAGCCCGTGGCTTAAGAAATGAGCACCATGAACATCCGCAGTCAGGATGATGCCGTAAAGGTGCCTGAGGAGAATGCATTTTGCTTTCTGTTGCAGCACATGTGGGAACAGACCTGTTTCAGCTGAAGTATGGGTGGGGAAATTATTTACTCTCAAAAGGCTCTTGCTTTTGTGTCTTTATTGCTACATGCTTAGTGACAAAGAAGGGACAGTTAACCAGCTCTGGCTTTCCTTCTGTTCTCGGAAAGGGAGGAATGTGGGAATACTATAGAGCATCCTGAAAAACACATTTTCAAGCTATTTGAATGCTGTACGCTTTATCTATTTCACATGCTGGTGGACCGCTATAGCTTTGGAGAGTCTTGAGCGTCCCTAGGTAAGAGTAGGTCACATTTCTGTGCGTACCCACTCTGTAGCTCCCTGTACTCTGCTTTTACAAAGCAAACTTTATGCTTYTTCTTCCTTCCTATGACCTTGCCTTGATTCTGTCGCAGAGGGATACTCCGTGGGGGCAATGGCAAGCTGCGGGAGGTCTGTTTCTGCTCCTGAGGCTGACACCGTGCCAAGTGCAAGCGGAAAGAGCCGCTTAAACAAGATCTGGCAGGTCTGGCTCCTGCCCAGTCCCGGAGGTCTGCATGGCGATGGGGCATGCCGGACTTCTCACAGGGTTGCCAGAACACGGTGCGTTGGGGCAGTGGTGGCAGTGACACGTGAAGTTATCTTATCGGCACYGTTCCAGCAGGGGAGAAAAAGGCTGTGTTCCAGGTAAGTCCTTCAACCTTAACTAATGTAAATAATATTTTACTTGGGGACCTCTAGTGGAAGAATAATATACTACATAGTACTCATCCTTACTAGAGCTGACTGAGAGATAGAAACTTCTCCTGCAAATGCGTATAGTTTGTGATGGAAAATCCACCCATTAGGGAGAACAGAAAGAAATGAAATGGTAGATTTCTTTTTATTTTTAAAAGGAATTCTCCAACATCTTTTTTTTTTTGCGTTTTTCAATCTAGCAAAGATTAAAAATATAGTAAAAAGTTGGAGAGACAGATTTGGGGGAAAAATGTATTCCTTCTACAAAATTGGAAGAAACTAATTAAAAGACAAATGATAGAGAATGAATATTTTGGTAGAAGAGCAACCTCAGTTTGACTGAAAGTGATAATTTGCAGACTGAAATGATAAAGTAAATAAGGAAAATGATGAAATTGTTTTGGAAGTGAGAGTCTACTTTTTGGCTTGCGTTTGTGTGGTCCCAAGATACTGGGAAAATATCTTCTTTTTTTTTGTTGGGTCTTATGTTGCTAAGTGCTCACAATGACTGCAAGTTCCAGAGAAATCTGAGAAGATACAAGTTCATGCTGTTATTCAGTAGCAGATCTGTTGGATTTGCAAATGAGCAAGCAGATTTCTTGCTGTTTGACGTAAAATCAAAGTAAGGAGGAATATTTGTGTCTGACACTGTATATGTGTTTGTTCAACAAAAGAAAGTGAAGTTCAACAAAGGCAAGTACAGGGTCCTACACTTAGGGAAGAATAACCCCATGTACCAGTACAGGTTGGAGGTTGATCTGCTGGAAAGCAGCTCTGTGGAGAAGGACCTGG
Organism: Rhea americana; assembly: GCF_003343005.1. Taxonomy (NCBI): domain Eukaryota; kingdom Metazoa; phylum Chordata; class Aves; order Rheiformes; family Rheidae; genus Rhea; species Rhea americana. Next base: position 7,423,814 of record NW_028186258.1, read on the forward strand.
GAGTCCTGGTGGACAACCAGTTAATAATGAGCCAGCAACGTGCTCTTGTGGCCAAGAAGGCCAATGATGTCCTGGGGTGTATTAGAAGAGTGTTGCCAGCAAGTCAAGGGAGGTGATCCTCCCACTCTACTCAGCCCTGGTGAGGCCACATCTGGAATACTATGTCCAGTTCTGGGCTTCTCAGTACAAGAAAGACATGGCAGTACTGGAGAGAGTCCAGCATAAGGCTATGAAGATGATTAGGGGATGGAGCATGTCTCTTATGAGGAAAGGTTGAGAAAGCTGGGATTCTTCCACCTGGAGAAGAGGAAATTGGGAGAGGATCTTATCAATGCATACAAATATCTTAAGGGAGGGTGTCAAGAGGGTGGGACCAGACTGTTTTCAATGGTGCCCAGCAACAGGACAAGAGGCAATGTGCACAAACTGAAATACAGGATGTTCCACCTGAATATGAGGAAAAACTACTTTACTGTGAGGGTAGCAGAGCACTGGAACAGGTTGCCCAGAGAGGTTATGGGTCTCCTTCTCTGGAGATATTCAAAACCTGCCTGGACGTGATCCTGTGCAACATGCTATAGATGACCCTGCTTGAGTTGGGGGGGGTGTAGACTAGATGATCTCCAGAGGACCCTTCCAACCTCAACCATTCTGTGATTCTAACCTGAGGCGATTAAAAGATTAAGAGAAACAGTGGTGGAAAGCAAAGGAAGTGTAGAAGCCCAGGGTCTGTCACCTGCTTCCTGAACTTCCTTCYTCCACCTACTCAGCCCTGACATAGACAAGACCATATTGCAAAATTCTTAGCTTATTTTTCAAAAAACCACCCCCAAACTTCTCATACTCCTTTTACTGTGACCATCTCTGGTATGGCCATTCTTGGATAACTCTCTTGGACAGTTTGACCACTTCAGTTAAGCTTAGAGAAGCCTTCAAGGGAAAAAATAAATCAGTAATAGCTGAGAAGCTTACAGGTGTTTTGTGCTCCAGTGCTTGGATGTAAGGATTTGCTGGATGTGTATATGGCAGGCTATCTTACACCGATTCAGTCAGTGGCTTTTCAGCTGAAGTTATCTGAAAACTGCCAGAGTAATTCTTTTAATAGGTGTACCTATTTACAAAAAATAGCTATAATGGGTGTCATTCATGTCTACGTTCTTGAACAGGGGATTAGCAAATGCACTTAACTTGGACAAATGCATTATAAAGGCCCTCCAATTTATAGGTATTTGTAGGAACCAAGTGAAGCCAGAGCAGGAGCTGCAGTGACGCAGGTCTCTGCTACTGCTGGAGCCACCAGGAGATCTGAGGATTCCTTGACCAAGGCAGAGTTTAGAGAAGGTCAGAGATGTCAGCTGTGGACTGTGGGTCTGACGATTCTTATGTTGGCTCTGAGGTAGGAGTAGTTGATCTAATAATTATTATTTTCCATCTTGAACTCATAGGAGCCTGATTCCTTCCAACTTTTATTTTTCTACTTTGGGGATAATGAGGTGGATAAGAAACATGAATGTTCTGTATCAGAATCCCTTCTTGACACTCTCATATGCTCCTAAGTATGTCATCAATTGCACTCAGAGTATTAAGTCRCTGCTGCCAATACACGAGCAAAGGTTTCGGAAAGAGTTGAATTGGAAAAGAGGTGGGATCAGGCTCGCCCACATAATTTTCTTTTGTGCCAGTGCTAACAGACGTTTTGAGTTAAAGTAAGAAACAGCCAGGAAAAATGTGCAGATGCTTAATTCTCTGCAGGATTTATAATATTATACGGTAAGCATTTGCACCCTATACAATAAAACCAAGTTGGCTTTACTACATATAAAAGAAAACAAAACAAAAAATCACAAGTTTGACAGCAATTAGAGTGAATAGACATTTATTTTATCCTTTTACTAGCAGGACCAATTGTGATTTTATGCTCTGAAAAAGCTCATTTTAAAGTTTTATGTCTGAAGTGGCCTTGCCAAATCTAGCTTAATATTGTTACATTAAATGGATGGTAAAATGTGTTCTTAAAACCCTCCATCCTGTAAAGGACCTGGAACCAGGGAACTACTGCTAATGAGAGTCAGGTCCTGAAACGTAGCCCTTGTGCATGTTTGCTAGCTTCAGAGCTGAAGGTGTTTGCCAGTCCCTCCCAGTACGCATCGTCCTTGCTTTGCAGACTGCATTTGCCATCCAAGCGCCTGCTGATTTTCAGCCACCCAGATCACTAGCCTTTCCACAGCTACATCAAAAAACACAAACTGTTTGAAACCAGGCTGGCACCAGGAAAATCTTTTAAGAGATCCTTAGCATCTTTAGCAGTGGATCTCTCACTTCCTACACCTCCAGCTCTAATTTCTTTACCTCAACTCTTCAAACTTTAGAAAGAAACAAACCCTGAAACTGTTATTTATAGAAGCAGCTTCCCAATTGCTTAGAGGAATTCTGGTAGCAGTTCTTGCTTTCTATTCTTTGCACATCCAAACCCTTTATCATTTTGTAGGATGTCTCCAAAGATGTAAGAGCACTAATGTGCACACTGATGCTTGACTCTTGTCATTACTGGTTGCCCTCACAGAGGACAGTATAATAGCTAATTTGACCCTCATAACACCTCTGAATGACTACTGCCTCCAAACACAAATTTCTTCTTCTCTTTTTGAATAGTGAGTTGGACAAAACATTAATATTGTGTACTGGCAACGGTCACTGGTATTCACATATGCACATGCTGTTCAGTGCCACCAGCTCTACCCAGAAATTTGATCTGGGCCACAAAGATAATATAAGAGGCTTTAGAAAGAGATGAACTGTAAAGGGCCATAATTAGCCCTGTTGTGAGCATAAGGAGTTGAGAGACAGGACTGATTAAGTAATGTGGCTTACTCCAGATACAATGCTCTTCCTTGTGCTCGGGGCCCCTCAGACAGGTTAAGCAGTTCTCCAGGATCATGAGGAGGGTGCCAATTACTGGTGCTACCCTAATACCCTGCAAGGTTCAGCAGCCTCGGGAAGGGTGTGGAGAGCTTCCCGTGTGTGCCGAGTGCATTCACTTCTCTCTCCGTAGGAGACCAGGAAATAACAATGCATGAAGCTAAGAGGAGATAATTACAGGGTAAAAAAATGTCCAAACTGAAGGTTAGATATTGCCTGAAGGTAACAAATAAATGCGGCAGATACGGAAAGCAGCCACAGAGAAGATTTCCAACTACCACCATGCTATTTCTAGTGAAGTACGTCTCCGGGCAAGGTTCACCATACTCTCCCAGTACACAAGACTGGGAGAGCGTTCTGGTTCTGACGTGTGCAAGGGTACTTTACTCCTCCAAGTCTCCAGTTTTACTTAATAAAAGGCAGTAATGTCAGGGTTGTGCAAGGAGGACAAAGCCAAAAAAAAGTATGTAAAGYAGTGCTAGCACTAGCTGCTGTTACACACTGCCCAAGAGCCTGCTGCTAAGAGTGATGCTTTATCAGAAATGAGCATTGGATTTGGAAGGATAGCCCACAATGTCAGTTTGCTGTTGTATGGTTGATTGGGCCTGGAATTGATACCAAATGTTATATCTGTAGCCTCTATTTGCTAAAAGTAAAGATGGAGTTCCATGCTATGAAAAGAAAACAAAGAAATTTAAATTCTTTGAAATTACCACTGAACCCTCGGATTTCGCTCAATAATCCTACCTAGAGCCTTCCTTTTCATGAAGAAGGTGATTACTGAATTGGAAAGAAGCAAGGGTAGATGTGCATCTCCACTGCAATGGTAGGATAGGTGTGGCATTTTTCTATACCCATTCCTCTTCCTTCTGTCACTTGGTATCAAGACTTAGTTAGGCCGAGGTTTAATGGACCTGCTTCAGACAGATGCCAGTCTTCCAGAGATGCCTGCTTGACTGGTAATGTGACAGAATGATGTTCAGGAGACATAACTCAGCTACAGAGACAGTTCTGTATTTTAATGTTACTTTAATTAAAATATAAATAGTTACTTCAGACCAGTATTGGCCAACCTTTTCTTTCTTCAGGCTCATGCAGAAAGCTTTCCTAGTTTTCCTAGGGTGGTGATTTCCATTCTGTTTGTTCAATGGCCCCTGTTAAACAATTATTTTTGACACTCCTAAATGCAAACAGCAAGACTACAGTAACTGGGAAGTTAAAAAGTATATTACTAATACAATGCCAAAGGCTCTTTCTCCCTCCATGAATGGTTTGACAGCTTTTTTTTTTTTTTTTTAGGTAACTATACTTTAAACAAATCATGTTTAGTACTGACTTGTATCATAAACCTCTGGTCAATCTTTTAGTAAAAGGTCTTAAATAGTCATTTGAGTTCAGTATTTATGGCATTATTTTATGTTAACAAATATTTTTAATATTCCTATTGTGTTTATTGGGGGTTAAAGGCAGTYGTAAATGTGGATAGTGCCCACATGTTTCATAGATGGAAATAAAAGGTGCCATCAAAAATTAGCTTTCTTTACATTGCATGTGCTAACGCTATTAAGATATGTATTAAGAGTTTATAAAGAATGTCATCTAGAGACCTCAGCTAAGCTGCAGACATCGTTGTTTAAGGTGCTGTGTAAATATATAATACGAAACAGTCCCTTCACCAAACTTTATAAACTCAGGTCTAGAGCCTGTGGCGTTATCTAGCACTCAGTAGTAGTGTAGTGTTACTGGTTTTGTCTATGCCAGGCCTGAAGCTAGGTTCCTGGGGGGTTGCAAAACCTAGTAATCACATTTGCAGTGCTCTCTATCAGGGCAGGAGGCGTTTGTAGGCAATGCTAAGGGCCTTGGGCCTTCTTGTCTGCTTGTTGTTGGTTACACCAGGAGGCAAACAGATGACACAGAGCACTGGGGCCCGTTCACTGGGTAGGTGAGTTCCTCCCGGACTGCTTTCTAGAGCGTAAGATGAACCCTGCATTCTCTCTTGCCACTGGGTTTAAGTAAAGGAAGAAGATAGGCTGGGTAGATTACAATTTTGCCCTCAAAGCTGCTTTTACAGCTGCCTAGGCACAGACTTAGGCTTAAACTGGCATTCGCTTGGTGATAGTGCAAGTTGCTCCCCAGGAGATAAAGCCACGTGTTGACCCTGAGACTCTGAGAACTGGAATCAACTCCATGGGAATTAAGTGCAAATTGAGTGCAGTCCATGGTCYGTTTTTACCACCCCACCATGGTCAAATTGCAGGCTTCCTTATAATTAAGCTTTTTTTTTTTTTTAGTACATAAGGATCTGTCGCTGTCCTTAGTGCATGCTGAGCATAGGACCTGGGTCAGTTTTGTTGCCCTCGAACTTCAGGAATAGGCTCTGGCATGTGGGCAAGAGGGAGCACACTGGATAATTCAGTGGTATTTCTAAGGTTAATGAGGAAACCTGCTTTCTGCAGGTAYAATTAACAGGAAAGAAAATAAGTATTAGCCAGTTTGCACTGGTGTGGCTTTCTTTTTCTCACACCTTTCTGGCAATCCAGTAACTAAACACCTGTGTGGTGGTTGGAAGCCAATTTTTAAAAGGTCTCCATCCAGGCATTTTTTTCTGGGGGATGGAAGGAGACATTGGGAGCTTACAGTTACTGGMGGGCTGTGAGTTTAGATCTAATGGCTATGTGCAGATGTTGTCAGCCAGCAATTTATAAATGCACTTTCTTTTTTAATACACTTCTTAATATACTTGTAAAATAAGGATTGTATCTAAAAGAAACCAAGTGATAAAATGTTACCTCTATTTTCAGGCTGTCTTTTAAAAACAAATGTGAACTCTATAGTCTGATTGGGTAGAGGTGATTTTTCAAATGGAATGATCCTTGTTACCCAGCTCTTTAAAAATAAGATTTAGAAAGTTAGAAGTCATTGCAGCAATATCTTGTAGATATATCTTCTCAACTCAGGAAAGTATAAGCACAGCAAGGTAAAAATGCCGAAGAGTGTTTTTAAGTGCAGAGATAACAAGATGCRCCACCATGTAAAGATCTGGCCCTAAATAAACCTGGAAGGATAGAATTTGGATATTCATCCTCTCAGCACTGACTAGAGAGCCAAGGGTGAATGTGTTTCTAATTTAGGCCATCTCCAGTAGGCGTCTGAAGTTGAGTGGGATGACGTGTGCCAGGCATTATTCTGTGCAGACTGGGTGTCACTGGGAGGAGAAGGTATACTTCAAGGAGAGCATTAATCTGGGAGGGGCCTAAAATAATTAAATAACTTGCTTAATGTCATAGCATTTCAGTTTATACAAGAGGAGAAACTCTGGCAACATGAGTCAGGCCCTCTTCTCAGAATGACTAATATTATAAACAAATGTTAAGATAGTGGCATTAAATTCACTTTTTAAATTGCAGTTCTTATGGGTCATAAAACTGATTCAGTTTTCCAGTTTCAGCTTTTCCCATCTACTTTACTGAACAGTAATCAGGTCATTGGGCCATTTCCCTTGGAGACTGACCAATACATCCTCAGCTTTATTCTAAATATAGCAGTCCTTTTTTTAGCATTGTTAGTTTTCCCACTTTTTTCACTTTACTCCTTTAAAGTGAATTTAGTGCAGCCAAAAGGTGCCAGATCGACATCACTGGAAAATGACGTTCCAGGGCTGCTGTTTATCCACCGAGAGCAGCCTGTGTTTATCCGCAGCATATTGGCAGTGCAAGCTAACTTCTGCACTGCTCCACCAAAGTGCCTTAACCTTGACCTGTAGAAACTAGGGTAGGCTCAATCTCCATGGCTTTCTGTCCAAACCGCCCCAAGGAGGCAGCCAACAAGATTACCAAACCCTGTTGTCCTGGTTGCTTTGAAACTCAGACAGCAGTCGCCAAAGTCTGGACTTGCATCAATACAGTCCTTTTGCATAGTGTTCTTGCACAGAAAAACTGGGATTCAGCTTGCATCTCCACAGCTGTTTAACGATTAGAAATCTAGTCCAGGCTGGTTTCTCCAGGCTCCTTCTATAATCACCTCAAGAGGACAAATGGCCCATCCTGAGAGCCCCTCTCTGACAGAGGCACAACTCCGTTTCCTGGGCGGCTCTTTTCTCATCTTTTCCATTGGCTCTGAAGTGAGCTAGAAAAGTAGCTTAAACTAGACAGGCGACTTATAGCTGCGTAGAGTTGAGTGAGTTCAATGCCACCCAAAGTGACTGGAGAAAAAACGACATATTGAATAGCCTCCTTCTTCTGCTATGTCAATTGCTGTGTATTTGCTTAGGCCCCAGTCCTACAGCTCAATTCCTGTAGACACAAGTATCTGCTCTGCCTGATACCATTCACAGAGCAGGGCTTTATACTGCAGACTCTCCAGGGTGCTGTCTACAGCCAGCGCCATAGAAGTGAAGGTCTTTTGATACCTTGACATATACAGGTTTGCCCTACACCCAAAATAATGGGGGAAATGTGGTCCTATTGGGAGCCTCTGGTTATGATTGAAACCTCAATTTCTGAGTAAATAGTACCTGAATTAAATTTTTATAACTTTGCACTGCTGTTTATTTTGTCACCAAGAAGTATTATATATGTTATAATTGGTGTAATTTGCTTCTGTAATTGCAACTTCATGTTTTGCAAAACACAATACTTTTCACTTTCARTCTGTGAATAGAATTTCAGATCTACCTTGACAGCTCCCAACTTTCCCTTTTTTCCCCTGTGTGCTTTTACTTCTCTTGATGATTCTTGGCTTTCTACTTTGGAAGTGGCAGAACTGTTTGCAAGCTGCAGGGTTTATATACTAAAGGTCAGAATAGCAAGATGTCCCCAAAAATGTTACTCACGATGTCCCGCAAATTATATTCCATTATAACAGCTGTCTAGTCCAATGCAATAAAATTGTTTTGATGCTCTAATGTTCCTTATATTCCAAATCCTAGAAATGATGAGCTTGGTTTAAATAATCCACAATATAGTGGACTTTAAATGCAACTTTGTATGTTTACACTTTCTTTTACAGTTTAATCTTTGTTGTTCAATCTAATGTATGTTCTGGCAGAGGGCAGGCTAAAAGAACGGCAGTAAGTTACCTCTGGCACAGTTTCGTCTGTTGGCATATTGATATATTCAGTGTTTCAGGAATATTTTCAGCTCAGTTTTGAAGTCAATAGAAGATGAAGGTGCTCAGCAGTAAGGAATCCTCTAAGTTTACTGTCTTCAGTGCTACAGCTGTGCAAGAAGAGTCGTGGTACAAATACAAACACAAAAATTTTATAGTTCTAATTGTAGATACCTAATACAAATTTGGCTTAGAAACAGACACAACGGACTAGGAGAACTCTGGTTGGCAGAAGACATTTATGGGCAAAGATTAGTTCAACCTGACAGGTAATTGCAGTGAACAAAAACGCTTTGGATATAAAATACAGTTTGTCTGCACCTCTTTTCCTATCATCACTGGCTGCAGCTGCACTCTTCTGAGCAGGACCAATTGCCTAAGGCAGCATGAACTTAAACACCCTACAAAACCCATATGAAAAGGACCAACAATGTCCTCAGTCACATGCTGTTTCCATAAGGCAGAGGGAATACAGAGAGTTGTGTGTCTGACATAAAGATCTGGATCGTGTCCGCACTGCATGTGGAGACACCCTGCAGTATGTGCCAAAGTAGAAAACGTAGCCACATTTTCCCCAGGCACACCAGTCTGGGAAATTGGCCTTGAGGACACTTCCGTTACGTGCGTTAATACTGCCTTGAGTCCACTCTCCAGACCACTGTTCAGCTTTTTGACAGTCACAGATACTGTGGTTATCAGTGAATTTTCCACTCCCTCCTCATGGGAGCAATTTTGTTTTTTGCCAGCAAAGAACAAATTCTATTTGGTTTTGGTTTGGGTATTTTTATCAAAGACTCTGTTTTAGCAAGCGGCTGACCCTGGATTAAGGAAGTGGGCTTAATATGTCTTTGAACCTCTAAATACTACTGTATATCAATATCTCCATTCAGTTCTTTCGTCCACTATAGATTTTCTGTAAGACCTGGACAAATCACATAGGCTAGACTCATCACAGCCAACTTCTGCCATCCGGATAGGCACCCAGAACAGYCCCCATGAAATCCTGACATGTCACCGGAGAGAGCTACGTATCTGCAGGAAGGAGTTTCCCCAACCTTATTCTTCCTCACCATTGATGAGGGGCACCTCAGCCAGTGTTGTGTTTTAGTCCCCATGGAGAAATGGTAGTGATTCCTTTCTTCGAGCGTTTAGGGCTCTTGTCCATTGAGAAACCGTGCAGGGCTCCATGACTCTGCAGAGTGCTTAGCACGAAGAGCTGTGCTAGTGTTCAGCCATCCTGAGATGCCAACAAACAGTAAAAACAAAACAATGCATAGAAAATGTTTTAATTCAGCTCTGTAACCTGTGATAAGAAAGGGAGAAGACTTTTTAAAGTATGTTTTACAATTTATTGTCTCAAAACAAACCCAGCTAGTAGGTTTGCCTTTAGATAGACAGATATTTGTCACTCTATTATTGTTTTACAGTGTCAGTTCCAGACACTTAAGTATTGTTGGAATGCAGTAGGGGGGAAAAAATCATGTTTTAAATCTCCGATGGGGTAATAAACTGCAGCCAGGAGCTAATTGTCCTGAAACTTGATCCTTTACAATATGTTATTGCTGTAATGGGACTACCCAACTCTACTGCACTGGGGTTTGTTTCACCATTAGTTAGGTAGTACATACACATAAAAAAAAAACCCCAGATCACAGGTTTGCTCCCAGCTGTAGATTTAAGCACAATTCTCAAAGCAATCGATGCATTTTGTACATTAAGCTAGTAAGGGAGGGTATTAATCCTCATCAAGTTTAATGGCTCACTATGGATTTGTTTCCTACCAACTTTCTTCCACCCAAGAAGTCCTGAGAATTTTGTCCCCCTCCTGTCAGGAGAAAATGAATCATTGCCCAGCGTCTGCAAGGCCAGAGGTGAACTGGAAGCCGCACTATAGAACACTCACGCTACAGTATTATTATTGTTTTTTTTACGCTAACATTAAATAATATTTGAGCTCAGGGTGGTCAGCCCAATGGGTGGTTTTACATGCTGAGGGCAACCAAAGAAAGACTACATCCATCATGTACTCATTTCAGGTTTTGATCAACAATATTTTTTGTTTTGGTTTGTTTTTTTTTGTCCCAATGTACGTATTAGCCAACCAGATCTTAAGCTATAAAGTTCAACTTCTAAATGTTAACTCCCAGTTTGGATGGAATTTTGACTGGAAAATCTTTTGAAGATCCAAAAACATGTGATGTTCTTTCTCAATGTTTTTCTCATCTATATTCTAGGTATGGCCAATTAGTAGATGTGCCTAGTTACCATTGGAAAAGYTATTCCGAGGATATTTTAGTATGAGATCTATTAAAGCTAGTGAAATGCTGGGATCACATTTTAATGAAAATTCACTGAATTTTTATTTTCAGAATTTTCTGACTGTAAAATTTAGTAGAATCTTCTCTTGAGAGTTCCATCCAGTCCTTCTGGGCTCCTTAATGGCAGGCAGTTAAGCGGCAGCCAGGCTGGCTGGGCATAGAGTCCATAGGAAATAAGTGTTTCAAAGGAGCAGAGCTAATTTTAGATGCATCAGACAGAAAAATGACCAGAAGCCTAAACACAGAATAAGCACTTTTGTAACAAATTGCCTTCCACTGTCACTTTCTGAGAATGTCTTTATCTATGTGAGCTTTTTAAAATCACTCTTCCAGTTTGAGAAGTGATGCAGCAGTACCTGGTGTGCTTCTGAACCTCCTGCGTCACAGGATCATTCTGCACTTTATCTTATGCAAAGGGATGAGTTGTGAGCCTCTATAGCAAATCTACTTGGAATCATAACAATCAATATGCTTGTGCTATTTTGTGCTACTTGTGCTTCATGTGAAATAATCCCATTCTAGAGGCRGGTATTAGATGTACCTTAGGTGCAGCAGAGTCCTGTATCTCTTAYATGTTTCTAGAAGATGCTGCATCTGAGATGAAGTTAAGAGTCTGGCTTATCAATTGCCTGTTGGTGCAGATAGGTGCATTTTTTCCCCCTGAAGCTGAGAAATATGGTATGTTAACATACCGATCTGGAGCCTGGATAGCCCATTAACACCATGTTGCCATACAGGCAAAAAACAAAGATAGTCATTTTTGTACTCGGTTGAGTATCTGACATGTAGACAAAATCGTTGAAGGGTGTAGTATTTAACAGAAGAACTTGGCACTCTCAGGACTCGAGCAGGCAGGGAGCAAATAAGAAACGAGGAAGTGTTTTACACAATCATTTGTCAGACCATAACTGCTCATTAAGCAATGGTCAATCTCTCTTTCAAAGAAAAATCACTCCCTCCTGCTCAAACCAAGCTGAGATATGCAAGTATATACCTCCATGAACGCCTATGGTTTAGACACAGCAATTAGAAACTAATTATACTAAAACACTTAATCCTAATACAGAGGGGAGAAAAAAAAAAACTGTTGAAATTTGGTGTTGTTAATCCATCATTCTAAGTGAACAAATGCCAGAGTCAAGGAATAGAGCTGAAGCCAAACCAACTCAAGAAGGTTTTTCTGTTACTCTTTCTTTAACCATGAAAGTACGTGTTTTGTCACAGAGGGACTTACTGTGATTATGGTTATATTGTGCTTTCCAAGGGCATTTCAAAATATAATAGTTAAATTTTACTCTCAGTCCTCTCTGTGCATCTTAATTTAGTTTAGTAAAGTGAAAATTAAATGCAGCTCTAGTGTAACTAATAAAAAAGATAGAAAGGGAGTCTTTGACTATCACATACTTCTGTAATAAATGCAGTAGTGCATTACTGTTGATTTAATTAATGTGCATTATACTTTAAGAGGTTCTGCAACAGACAGCACATCGCTGCTTTGTTAAGCAATGCCTTACATTATGCAGTGATGATAGGTGAATTTGTTCAATGTGTGAGGCAGGCCTGCAAGATAACGTCTCTTTAAGTGACAGCCCAGCAGCAAGAGTATATGGCGGAGTGTAGGCCTATTAGTAAAGCCAAAGGTAAATATGGTCATTCCTTAACAGCCCTGTGATATGGGCAGCATCAGAACACACTGTAAAGAGCGGCATTTTTTATGCTATCGCAAATAGAGCTGGCATCTGAGTTATCATATGTATATCTCAAATACCTTGTATGAAAGCACTTCTGCTGGAAGTGCTCCTGGTTTTGCATGTGTATGGTTGAGGGGGATGCAATATCGCTTTCTCCTGTTGTTATATCAACAGGAGCTTTCTTCACAAAGTGGAGATATCTGTATCTTTGGTTCCAACTAGAGTTGACCAAAATATGGAATGTCTAGTCTATGGGCAATTCTCTTAGATACAGTCAAACTTTTTTTTTTTCATTCTGAGATGCTTTATTCTACCATGTAGTAAAAACTAGTAAAGAGAAAGCAAAATGTTCTAGCTTCCTGAAGCTAAAACTTGTGATAATTTTCTGACAAATGTCAACAAAATTGATGCATATTGTAGAAACATTTGGATTTCACAGCAGAAAGCTGTTGCACTGAAAAAATATTGATCAGCTGCAAACGAAAGATCACGTTGCATTTATGGAGGAGAAGTTAGAGAGAGGCCTTTGGGTGATTCACGTTCCTCCAGTTTCTCCTCTGGCTTTGCAATGGGCCAAAATAAGCTTCAAGGGCACAATCACATTTTGGGCTGCGTAGTTTGGCAGGGAAAGCATATTCCAGAGACATCAGGGGTACACGCAGCTGAGTCGCAGTGGAGCCCGTGTGCAGCTCTGCTCAGGAGAGCTTGATTGTTTTGGCCTCTTTCCTTTGCTCTAGGGTAAAATAGAGGCACCCTTCTTGGGATATTATTGGTGCAAAATTGTAAGTTACAGTTTTATTACCAGTTGCTGCGTGCGTGTGTGAAGGAGAGAGAGAGGAGGAGGTGAAGGGGACGGGAGAGTATAACCGTTCTTTTGTAACTATGAATCCATTCTTTTTTTTTTTTTTTCTTTCTTTGCAAAACCCAACTTTTATTTTAGAAAAGGAAAGATAGAATTGGCCTTTCCAAATAATGTCAAACCTTGACATATTGTGATAACCGCTTTTTTTTTTTTTTTTTTAGTCTGCTGTTCTTCAAAATCACTGAATTCTTCAGTTTGCATTGCTGAAAAATTAAAACAGAAGTAGATGGGCTAAGTGGATCTATTCTCTTTCTTTGTGCTAATGGCCACATTACACCCTACAGAAACTAAAATTTCAGTCCTGCATTGTAGTTTTTACATGCAGTGTTTTCAAACATGATGTGTAAAACCTTGCTGTAAATCGTCACAGATGAAGTGTAATTGATTTATTCCGGAGGAGAATTTGGCCTACAGACTGATGTATTACCTGCCTTGTGGATCAGCTAAGCAATGTGAAGGTCTTGGTATCGCAGATAAAATCTGATTTACTGGTACATATCCAGGGCCCAACACAACATGGGACTTCTGACTGACTAAGGGAATAAGGCTGCTACCCAAGATGAAAGCGGGGCAGGAGATGGAATTAGAGAGAAAATTCCCAAGCACAAAAAGGGGAATCAGCAGTAAAATTTCTAGGAAGAAGATGGCAAAATTTATAATGTCTTTCACTCTCATTTGATACAATATTCACTGCAGTTTAATAGCATAATATTCAGTATTTTTATGACTGAAGGATTTGCGATGGGCTGTCTTTCCTGATGACCTATCTGGACAGTTTTGTGGAAAACAGAGATGCTCAGAAATTTAATAAGAACACTTCTAATTTTTTGGACAATGTTAGATGCAGGGAAGGAAGGCCTGAGAGGCTTTCCAATATAGTCGCTGAGGACACTAGCAAATTATTTTACTCCACCTAAGATATTGATCTAGAGCAACCATATTTTCCACATGAAACATGTCCCTGTGTTTTGTTAGTTTACAGTTTTGGAGGAGCCACTTGCTGTGCTGCGCAGACACAGCTGAGCTGCCGAGGTCTGGTCGATGGCTTAGGTTGCTTCCAGTAAAAACGGCTGAAAAGTTTGGATCTGGAAACAAGGTTGTTGGAGTATAGAGGGGTTCTTTTTGTTTTTTTCTATCAAGTTCGGGATGTTTCCATTGATTGTTTTAAATAAAGTACAGATTCACTGACTTTTTCCAATGTCAGAAGCCTCAGCTGAGGTATTTAGTAGAGACCAAAACAGATGGATTTCAGCAACTGGAAGATTTTTTGCTTCAGCGCAGCAGCCACAGGACAGAGCACTACTTGGGGCAATGTCATACATAGTTTCTTCTTCTCTTTGAGCCTCKCATCTTGGCTGTGACTGCAGGAACATTTGGCCGTATCCGACAGGTGCTCTTGGTCTGCAGCTCCTATCTCAGCTACCTCATTCTTCTAACAAGCTGTGGCTGGTCCTCTGCGTTCCTGGGCAGTGGGAGTCAAGCCCACCAGGGCACGTCTTCTCCCACTGTGTCTCAAGGAGGGATTGCCCATTCGTATTTTAGTCCGTTTACAAACAGGACTTAATTGCCATTGACGTGACTTGTATATACTGTTCAAGCRTGTTTGCCAAGATACGAGTTCGCCTCGAAGCAGCTGGGGGGGCTTTTCCACCCAGGGCCCTCCGGTTGTTCTAGCTCCGTCGCGGACGGCGTTTGGAGACAGGAAATGGGGAGGGCAAACGACGTCAGGCAGAGCCGACTTTGTCRTGGTGATTTCTATCCCAGGCAGACCAAGAGGCGGCTTCCTTGCGCTTTGAAGACGCGCTCTCTGTAAGTTCTAAATTTAGCAAACATTCAAGCTACTTTGGCTTTTTTTTTTAACGATTGTTACAGTATTTTGTAACTTCTGTTCCCCTCTGGCTGGGATTCGAGAAACCTCTCCCTCCTGCCCCCCTCCCCAACTCCTTGACAGCAATCGCTAGTTGTAAAATAATAGACCATCAGCCAGCAATAATTTGCAATCCAAACAGACTTGACGCTCTCTGACATTTATTGAAACCTCAGACCCTGCTCGCTGGTTTCAGTTTTCCTCCCTTTGCTCTGTTTTTACAGACAGACAAGTGCTTAGATTTGGGTTTAATAATGAGGAGAAATTTCGTCTTGGCCCAGCTTTGCTTGTGTTGGCTGCGGCGGGGGCTTGCAGCAGACGGGCGGTTGGAGTTAATTACGCTAAATGGTGAGAACATTATTTGACCCCACTGGTTCGGCACCAGATGTTGTACGTTGCCTCTGAGAAACCAGCACAGACGTAACGCTTTCGAGGCTGGATGGGGAAGGATAACGTGCTTGGAGCTTAGTCGCTTGTTTGCAGCGTTAACTATCCCAGGATAAGCGTACGACAAACAAAGCACTGATCCTTATTAGGTACAGATGACAACGTTCAGCTTTAGCCACTTGGGGCAAATTAGGGTATCATTGCATTTTTGGAAGTGAATGCATCAAAAGCCAAAAAAAAAAAGCAAAAAATCCTTTCGCTAAATGTACAGTTAACATCCTGCCAGCACAAGGTATCGACTTTGGTAAATCCTTCCTGGAAAGTGAACTTTACATTTATGGGCCAGACATGATGGAATTTAATGTTTGAAAATGATTAAAGGATTTTGTTCTTTCCTAGTAACAACTGCATTTATCAAGGTGGCAGACATGGTGGCCTTAGAAAGAGCTGAAATATAACTGAACTGCCGAGCTTACACTGGTTTGGGTCTGGGAATCCCTCTGGTCTTTAAGCATTAGGGCTGGGGAATTACATTTGTAGATATGGGAGGCAGGGAGTATAAAGTGTTTATTGACCCCAGTCTGTGTTAATAAAGCATTAGAAGTATTACCTGCTTGGGGATTGTCAGTGCGAAGCAAAGTTGTACTGACCTTCGTGGAAAACTGAAACTCCTCTTAGTCTTTGAATAAACTGTTTGGACTATGGAAACGACAACACTTCTGCAGGCTTAGATATTACAGGAAAGCGAGCTAAAATGCTTTCTTACCACAAAAAATGTATTCCCATTGCTTTTATTTCCTTGCATGGTAGTGATAATGTATTTAGCATTACAGTATGTATTTAACATTAGAGTATTCATAGATAAATTTGAGTTATGTCTCCTTTTCCAACAGATGACATAACTTACATTTTACTAAACACTAACCCTCCTTTGCTCTCTTTTCATCAGTGTGCTGGGCTGCTCTGGATGCAGGTCTGGTCACTTCAGGCACCTTCGAGTTTCAGCTCTGAGCAGTTTTTCATTATCTGTTTTCAGGGTGATGTTCTCTACCGGAGCAAAACCATTGACTTCTATTGGTCTTAGTSAGCAGAATTCAGAAGGTCTAAGTCAGAAGCATTTGATAATTTTAGTAGATCTGGGTCTCTAGTTTTTTAAAAAAGTCACCATTTGTCTGTAGCATTATTTTGGGAGCTTAACCATAAAAAATTCCTGGTTCAGCCTTGCTGTTCCTTCCTCCTTCTCCCACAGAGTGGCTGCAAGGATTGCATCCCTCTCAAAGGCCAGACTGCATGAGAAAGTGATTCATGTGCTGTATTAATACATCCAGGTGAAACATGGTAAACTGGATGGTTTGGTTAGAACTCCTTCTCTCCTGTTTCACTTCAAGTTTGGCTGCCTTTCAGTTCTTTTCTCCCTACACACACGTGCATCAAAAGGTAGATTCAGCTGCACACAAGCATGGTAACCATGGGCAGACCTCCCATCCCGAGGCTGCAGATTAACTCTCTGAAACATATTTCATACCTACCTACTTGGACCAGCATTGGTAGGCTAAGAGGGATGTTTCTTGGGGCTCTCTCAGATGGATCTTGATAGCAGAGGTGGGGAGGGGTTCAGACATCTTCAGTTGTGCCAGGCTGTAAGTGCTGTCAGGTAGGCACAGATTATTCCAGCTTTTCTTCGCTCTCTGGGCATGTGCTTAACTTCACGTGAACCCTACAGTCTGCTGTATATTTTTGAAGCAAAATAGTATGCCTAACATTGCCACCTTAAGGGTTCTTTATTAAGCTTAACAGTCACAATAAACTCCTCCTGAAAGGGGAAACACTATTTTCAGTGGACTGGGACTTTCTAAGAGAGATTTAGATTCACTTGCAGACTGCAACATTGTCTATAATTTACTGTGAACCATGAGAGACATTAGCTGAAATTTTCAGGAGCAGATTAAGTTAAAAAAATTTATGACAGCATTTAGAAACATTAGACTTAAGACTGCATGCCAGAGCATGACAAAATAGCAGGTAATAACAGATCTCATTAGAACTGTTTATTTAAATTGAACATTATCCTGTCATGGACGTTTTCACTGCTGTATAGGTTTTATTTTCATCTAGGTTAACTTCTACAAAATACAAGCACCTAGAGATGTCTTCCTAGGGACTGCTCAGTATATGTATTTGTCCCAATATGCTCACAAAGTTCCAGGTTTTCTTGTGGAATTTTTGAATGCTAAGGACAGTGCTACTTTCCATTCCTCTTTATTTACCATCTCCATCTGTAGTTATCTTTATGTATTAAAATGCAATTWTATTTTCAGTAGGACTTAAGTGATTCAGACTCCAAAGTCCTATTTCAAAACCACAGATAGATTCAGGGACACTTTAAGCAAAAGTGCTTAAATGACTTTGTAGTTCTTGGTCTTTACCACCTTGGAGCTTGAATCTTTTATCAATGGGCGTTACACTGCTAAGCATCCAAGCACTCTGATCCGATAGGATCAGGCAATACAGGTCCCCAGAGACTGAGAAAATAGTGTGCCATGGGAGAAGTCTTGGCTCGCAGCATCCAATTATATATTCAGAAAAGTTCTACAAAATACAGATAGCACCCTAAGCCCAGATCGAAAGGTATTGTTCACCTTCCCTGAACAAAACGCTCTCTCGCTAATGTGCAAGCTTTGTTTTTCTTTTTCCTGGACCATAGTCCTTCTGTCACTTTCTTAGTCTTTTCCTTCCTTCCAGTACCAACTGTTTGTGCTTAAAATGCAAAACATTTGCCCAGAAGTTATCCAAACCTTATCTCCTCTCCAGATCATCTGCTTTCGCCTTAACTTTAAATAATCTTTCAATATATGTACATATTCCTTTGACTTGTCAGACCTTCAATAGTAGAGGCATATCAGCCGTAATTCGTACTGCTGAGACTGGAGATCTTTCCCAAGTTGAACATTTGGATAATCTGTGCTTTGCTGCGCTGTTTTTACCACGCTGAGGCGCTGGATGTGCCTGGACCTGTGGCACGGTTTATCAACAACGAGACCTGCTGCCTCCAGACAGCGGCCTTCAGTTACATTTGCTTTAAGGACAAACAGACATGGTAACAGCATAGATTAGTTACATATATAAAGATTAGACAAGCCTATGACAAACGCCAACAAAAAGCTCCAGAAAGATCGAGCACTGAGGCAATTAAACTATGTACGATAATAATTCCATGCTAGCAGTATTTTCAGCAGACATAAACTGGGTAGTTCTTAAAAACCAATGGAATGATGTCAACATTGCTCAGTTAAAGTCTGGACAGTTGCGTTTTTTTCTTTAGTAAATATATATTTTTTTTAAAATCAGAACTTACTAAAGGTGTTAGTGTTTAGTCTCTCATGGGCTGTTAAGTCTTTTCATTTCTCAGAAATCTTTTATTCTGGTCAACTGCACTTTGAATGCAATACTTTAAGTTTTTTGCGACTACAGAGATGAAAAATCCTTTTCAATGAGTTTGGTCAAACTAGTGTTAAAAATCACTGTTTATCTTTTGTTTTATTTGAACAAATCAAGTTATTTCCTTATATATGTTATAAGGAAATAAGAATTTGGCAAACTTCAGTCCTAGTACAGCTTTTTAAGCTTTTTTTTAGGGCTAAATTCAGGGCTAAAGAAAGTGCCTGTTTGAAAAGGCGGCACTGGAGGAATCAATATATTTTCAGGGAGACTGTTCCACCCGAAGTGCCTCCAGGTAGAAAAGTAAGATGTTATTTAAAAAATATTGATAGAAAGAAAGCTATTCCATTATCCTTAAGAGGTCCTTGATATCTTACTACCTGTAATTTCCATTTGCACACCTCCATGACCTTGATGAGAAGCAGCAAACTGCTGTTAACTTCATTGGAGCCATTTTAATATGAGCTTTAATATTCACTTCACGTGCTTCACATCTACCTTTTTCTTACCCTCAAAGCTCCAGTAAAACATTTTTTAGTCTGTCAGGGTTAACAAGTGTCCTTCTGCCAGAAACCCATCAAATCCATTTACTAATGACGTATATTCAAGACAATATAATGTTTTTGATTCATGCTTTTTGGAAGGCATTTTGAGTTGACTTCCCTGTAAATCTTGCCACTTTATTAATCCCTGTTGAGTAGCTGGCAGACAGCTCTCTGCTTTATTTGGCTGGTGGCTCTGGTTTTGAGATAATGCCCAGCTCTGCCATTCTCATTTGAATAATAAGCAATTTGAAAAATGCCTTTCGACAGCAGGTGAAATGTCTGAATAGAGTCACCTGCCAGGGTCCCCAGGATCAACCAGAGAAGTGGCCATGGTGGCATTAACTACTGAAGTTGTGAGGATGAGGCATACCTGTTGCTTCTCAGTTTGCCAGGAAAGGTCTTTTAGGTTTGCTTCCGCAAAAGAATCATATGCTAACGCACGTTTATTTCCCCTTTGGCCACCTCTATGGGCATCAAAATTAAATTCATTTATGGGGAAGAATTTCTCCTAAGTCCAATAACTATACATCCTTACACAGAAAACACTGTCACCAAAAATATTATTGTTTAACCCTGTTCTTTCATCACYGAGCTTTCTCCTAGACTGTCTTATTGTCAGCCATGTTTTATTCTCTTTTTGGRGGTAAATAATGTACATACTGCTAAATCTTCATTACTTCTGTAGTTTGCTCCAATTTATGACCTTTTGGAGTGTGTTAATGTTTGGTTTGTTGTATTTTAGTAGCCTCAAGAGTCACACATGCACACAGAAGGTTTGGGATTTCTAGATCAAAGTGAGTGTAAGGATAACTAGATCAAGTTGAAATTAGAGAAATTCAGAAGAAAAACTTTTAATGGTAGTAAAATAGATACCAATGAAGTTTGTTAACAGAAGCAGTGCAGTTCACTGCTGAAATCTTTAAATCATTCCTGCTTATGTTTCTAAATGATATTAACTTCAAGCCTCTGAGCTCAGTTTTGTCATTTTTAGGTAATAGAGAAGAAATTTCCCTTGCTTCAGGAAACACAGGGTATAATTCTGTGGCTGACATTGTGGTAGTGTTCAGACTGCTTTTTCCTTTCTGGCTAAACTCTGTGAAATTGTGGTGTATTTTAAACTCAGATTTTCAAGCACCTGAAAGAAACAAATCCACGAGATATATGTGCAGATACAGCAAGGGTAGTTCTTGAGCTGCTGGAACAGGAGTAGGGAAGCCTTCTGCACGCTGACCTAACAGACTTCCTGCAGCCTGGAGTATGGCTTTGCTGAGCCAGCTAACCAGATGCTGTTAGTGTTAGTTGTTGTGGTGGGTGATCTACATTTTAAGCTAAACAGAATTAATTCAGTGGTCTTGGTGGGAAGCTCTCCCCCAGCATTTTTGCTAAGTTCTCATGTTGCATAGAGCAAAAAATGCAGTGGATTTCATCCCAGAATGGTAACAAGCATCAGACTGCTGTGCCCCCCTGCCCCCGCTGAAGGCGGGGATATAGTTTTCACTGAGGACAGTATTGTGCCTKACTCAGAGGTATTGTCAGCTTGTAAATTTGTAGTCTTCAGAGCATATGYACTGATTTATGATAAATTGTTTTGCATTCCCTTCCCCCGTTTGTATCCAAACCATTGCTAACTCCTCAAATGAGGATGAGTTGCTCTCTGTGATGTGGTAGCCTCCAGATGCTTGTGGGACAAACCAGGGCAGCCTCTGGCTCTGGTTAGATCAAGATAGTGCCACCACGCATGTTTGCCGAGGTTTGAAACAGGGTACGAGAAGTGCACATGGAAAGGAAACGTTGGCTTTATGGTGCTGCTTTAATCCAGAGCAGTGCAGTGGAAAATACCACACCAGCAAAGTCAGATTGTGGTTTTTCTTTCTGGCTAGAGCAAATCTTTCTTTTTGGTTTCTGCCGTATCTTGCCTAGGGAGAAGGGGGAAGCATCTGTGTTATTGCTTGCTAAACAACCCAAGTGTACCCAGCCAAGCCACAGAAGCAAATTTTAAACAGGGGATAAAAATTCACGAAGGTATTCAGGCTCCTAGCCTGGGCTCTGCTGAGGAAGGTTCACTCTGGTGGCAGGATTTCTTTCCATTCATCCATCTCCTTTCCCCCACCCCAGCTCTCCTTCACCTACAGGCAAAGCTCCTTACTGTTTTCCCGATTCTACTCTAAATTTTAGAGTCCTGTTCACCTTGCTGTTACTTGTCCACAGCATTTCTTCATACCAGTCTGTACCTGGGTGTTGTCTTCCCAGTCTGGACACACGGAGAACTCAAGTATCAGCTCAGGCGGGTGAATGCGAGGACTGACTAAGTGGTCTTTAATGGGATTGCATGGGATTGTTTGAAAAGGAGTAGTAGTAATTATTTTTATTTTTTATTTGTTATGTTTATCTGTTTATTATTTTATTTGTTAAGTCAACCAGACTCAAAGACAGAGTGGTGGGAAAGCTGGAATGGGAATGAACCATGAGAACTTTGGAGGAAAGAGTTGTTCTTCCTTTAAAAAAAATAAAAAGCAGTTTTATTTGGAGTTTGTAAACTTTTAGATAGATAGTGAAGGTGAAATAAAACAAGTTTACAAAATAACAAAACAGCTGCAAAGCAACTGTGAATTCAAGTGAAGAAAATAACAGAAGCATGTTCTGTGCTTGCATGTGGGCTCTGTGCCCATTTATATCAAAGCCCGGGAACCAGGCTGCAATCCTGAGACGCGTTACAGGAATAGGCCCAGGTACCTGAGCACCCTCCTGCTGTGTTTGGTACCCACCGGAGTCTGTCGTTTGATACTGTGCACTCTCCAGCAATCAAGGTGCCCAAAGCAGTGTTTTCAATCTACCCATTGTATTAACCACTAAATAATTGCCCTCTCTTTGCTTTAGGTCAAATGAAAAAAAAMCTCAGTGTAGAAGATGGCAGGTTCAAATCTGTTGTTGACTCAAATACCTCAATTATTTTGGCTGGCAAAAGTAGTTCAAGGTGAACATCTAAAGAATTCTTTTATTGTGCAGTGATTTCTGTGAAGTGAAATGAGGAGAGAGCTTTTTGAACATACTCACCAGGTAATGAGAAACTTCAGCTTTAATTCTTACTTTTCTCTGATAGAGCATGATSTGATGGTCAAGTTACAATCCTCCAGAAGTAGATTGTGGTTTCATCTGCTACAACTGAGGTTGGCCATCCCCAGAGAAGAGCCTGCCGGTTGGTTAAAATTCCTTATAAGAAAATCTCAGATATTGGAGCCTCTTTTAATTAATCAATATTGCAGGAGGCAGAAAAAAAACATGTAGAATAAAATTGCCTGGATTTCATCTGGTTCGTTTCCTTCTCTTTGCCCCAAAGATGTCTATTAGCCAAAACATACCAACTGGCCTTACTAATCAGTTAGAACTGCTGTATATTTATCCAGATTTCCCAATACTGAATCTCCTCTTTTACCTATTATTTTATGCTGCTGAAATACAAGCAGAAAAAAGGGGTTAGAATTAATTATGGTCTTTGGCTAGGAGGATTAGCCACAGATGTAGGATTATTGTTATTGTACTGTATTTGGGAATGACAGAAGGAATGTGTGGAGACTGATGGGATCTGTGAAAAGAAACAGGAGTGCTTAAGCCATAAATGAACTWTAATTCCCTCTTTTTTTTCTCCTCAGTAATAACGTCAGTGATAATGATAAAAAATAGGCTTGTTTAGAAAAGGAAGAATTAAGGTGACAATCCAAGCAACCTCCTATTACCTGTGTTCATTACAAGTAACTGGTTGTTAGTTGGCCTTTGCTTGGGCCTTTGCAGGATTGACTCTCAGATTGACATATGAGCAGCATTTCACTTTCTTCTATCAGCCATATGAATATACCTCTTGAGAAAGCCTTTAGCGTGCAACACATGAGGAGGAGCTATTTAAAAGGTACTTCAGGCAGCATTTGCCACAGAAAACTACGGGTTTTCCAAAGACAGAAGGGCTCCTTTAACTCCCCCAGGAAGAACGGTACACACAAATTCGCTACTCCATCCTCAAATGCCTGCTGGTAGGTGTAAACGAAAGATACTTGTTTAGAGGGACCAATATTCAGGCTTTTACCTAAAGCTTTTTTTTTTTTTTTCTTTGAGCATCCTGGAGCAAATGAAAGCTGTGCTTCCCTCTTGGTGAGTACTTACCCTAGAACGTGCCCATCCCAGGGGCATCTTCCACATGAATTTCCTGGCTAACAGCACTCCGTGTTTTCTGTATAAAACAGGT
Organism: Rhea americana; assembly: GCF_003343005.1. Lineage (NCBI taxonomy): Eukaryota > Metazoa > Chordata > Aves > Rheiformes > Rheidae > Rhea > Rhea americana. Next base: position 7,447,184 of record NW_028186258.1, read on the forward strand.
CCCCATAATGTCTCAGATGGTTGGACATTTACAAACCAAAACTGTGCTTTGAAAATCTCTGCTCACTTAAAAAGCATTTTGCCTTGTATTTACAAATGATCTTTTCTAAAAGCTAAATTGGTAGTGTAAATTGGCATAATAAGCAGGAAGGCTTGTCACAATCAAGGCTATGGCCTGTGTGTTAATTTAACATTGCACTTCTGCCCATTGTAATAATGTCTGGATTTGGCCTTGTAGCCTTGTTCAACACCTGGGCATAATCCATAGCACCGTGAACTCAAAGATCATCTTTCTGTTGACTGAATTCCGTTAGTTTTGCATTTAGCTCTGGTAGTGGTTTGCCATTGTTAGAACTAGCAGGGATTAAAAGAAAAAAGAAAAAAAGCCTAGTGTAGACAAGGCCAAAGTGAATAACATCAGAAGCCTGATCATTTGTCACCTATGGTCACTTGAAACCATTATTTCTTTTACACACTGTAATTTCAGATAGACTTGTGTAAACAGTGTAAAGATTTATTTTCTCAAAATATCAGAACCACTTAGCATGAGTCACAAGCTAGATTTCAGGCAGATAATTTTCTTCTAATAGATTTTTGGGTTAACAAGATAAAAATTAACATGAAAATGATTATGTGCTGACTGAAGGAAACCTGGTTTTATTTTGTTCCCTATTTGTTTTACAAGGGAAGTCTTCAAATATCTTGCAGGGGCAAAAATATTTAAAGTGTTTGCACATGTTTCCCATTTCCATTTTATAAGATTCATTCACAGGCGGCCAAATGTATCTCTCTCTCTCTCTCTCTTCCTTGCTCTCTCTTCTCCTCTCTCTTTCTCTCTCTCTCTCTCTCATTTTTTCTTCAGTACATTTTTTAATTAGTCTTAGAGACTCCAAAGGTGCTTTTTTCTGTCTGTCTTTTTCATCCAGGCGTAGTGAGTGGCAAGCAATGCTAGCAGTTAAGTCATAGGGCTGTAAAACCAATGCTGGATGAGCCTCAAAGGATCGGGGGGTGTCCTMTGATTTGCTCTTTCTACTTGGTAGAAAGGAGTCAAATAGAGATCTAAGGCCCCTGCGTCATTGTGAACTGAGATGACTGCACTTGGATAATGTAGATTTGGCTTTTACTGCCAAGTTCAAGTCCCTGTGAAAGTTTTGCCGTGGGGATCGGCGTATAGCTCGATCTTCAAAGGCTGCAGCCTGCGATGAATGCGCTCATCGAGACTGGCTCCGAGCGCGCCTGGGAGCTGAGGGCGTCCTGGTTGCTCTCCTTCTGCATGGTCAGACAGGGCAAGGTCTTCATGTCCTGTGATGGACAAGAGGCCGGGCCCTTTCGCAGCCCCTTTCCATCAGTAGAGAAGCTGCCTCCCGTTCCCTGTGCCACCATGCAAGGTTGCGCTCCAGGAGAGGTGGTGCATAGGTGTACAGAAGGCCTATGCATGCAAGGGCCACCCTTTACCGATATTTAGGTACCTATTCTTTTTGGATTCAGTACTGGTTGGACATCTTTGTCTCCTTTTAAAATCTGAATGCAAAATGGGTAACAGGCAGAGGTGATACAGGAGACCGGAGTGATGGGGAAGTCACGTGCAGAGGAAGGAGTGGCTTTCCCCTGAAGCCTCCTGAGAGTCGGGTCCCACCAGAGTGCCTTAAGCACCAGGTCATCCTTGGGCTGTCCACACTGTCCTGTGTGAACTTTGTAACCATGAATACTCAAGATAGCAAATACAATTTAACACARCTCAAGGTCTCTTTCCTGATTACTGATGAATGTGTCTGCAGGAGCAATATCCGAGGACAGAACTAAATTTCTTAAAGGAAAATCTTATCACAGTGATTAAAGTTGCTTTGTATTTTGCAAAGTGGTCATTTTCCCCAGCACCCAAGTTTCAGCACCACTGAAGGTTCTCTCCTCCCATTTTAGCAGTACAGAAAAGAAAGATTTAAAGAAGTTGGGGATTGATTGGGCTGTCCCACTTTCTCCTCTTTCCTCAGAATTATAATAACGTAGAAAATTCCTCAGAGTATGATGAGTCATTTTTGAATGTCTTCAATCCCATGTCATTTAAGATTGGTAAGTAAGTCTTGACTGGTGTTGATGTAAATGAAACAGGAATTACTGGTGCCTTCACTGGGACAGAGTAAATACATACTCTTCCCACAAAAAAGGGATAGATATGAGTTAGTCCAAACTAGGGAAAAAAAAAGAAATAAAATGCAGCTGTTTGCAGGAGATCTCTGATATATTAAAACTGGGACTGGAAAGTTGCCGTGCTCCTGCTGGTGAAAATCAGCAGATCTCTTTTGAAAGTGGGCAGGATTTCAGCAATTTTGTCCAGAACAAGGGCAGAAGCCCTTATCTGCCTGAAATCTTACCTGCCGCAAGTCTAGCTCRTGACTTGTGTGCAGCAGTTCTACTGAAGTCCTGTTTAAGCCATTTTAGGAGGGAAATGGGATTCTCTAACCCGTTGACAGTGGAACAGATTCGAGGTTAGACATATAATTGTTCACATTAAAGAATATGAAAGAGCACGTGAGCTTCCTTGTGGTTCAGCATGACAAAATGTTTCTGGAAAACAGCAGTAAAACCAGCAGTAATCTCTGAGGCTGGCTGCAGCCAAACCGTGGCAGCCTCATCAGCCTGGCGAGAACCTGACTTACATCAGCAGMGAGCCCTGCCCCATAGTCTGCTAGTTTCTCCTCGTCAAGTTTGGAGTCTGTCCTACCAACCCTGCAGTGGCATTTGTAGGCAACACCTGAACCTCGCTTCTCCTCCTTTCTTCTCTTGGAACGTTCTCAGCAGTCGTTGCAGAGGTTTTACTAAACATGTCAGATTAAAGGTATAACCAGATGAATAAATGCAGTCCATCTGAGGGCATGTTTCCTCTCACACGTTCAGTGGCTGTCAGCATTTTGAATAGGATTCAGAAACATGTCCTTGAAGCTGGCTGGAATGTAGCTTAATGTATCGGGGCAGCATTAGAGAAAGGAGAAAAAAAGGATGGGGGAAGCTTTCATGGAAATGTAACCTCCCACCCCTTTCCTCTCTGATACTGCATTTACTGCAAAACACTAATAAACAAACTGTATTAACACGGAGAATGGTAAACTCCAGCCATTCCAATCTGTCTGTGAGTTAGGCAGAGACATTCATGAAGTAGTCTATATATCCTATTTTTTCATACACTCCTCAAAACTTATTTTCTTTTTTCTTTTTTTTTTTTTTTTTTTTTTTTATCAACAATTCGTGTATAGTGAGGGATGATTCCTTTCAGGCACCTCTAACTGCCAGATTTCAGCATCATACAAAGCCGATCTTTTGTTAATATCTGTATTTTGAAAGGAAACTGAGTCATGGGACGATGAAGTGACTTCTCTATCTCGTGCTTACTCTTCTGTTCCTTCTTCTCACTGCCTGCCTTGCTGTCCACAGCTTACCTGTCAAAGGTGTAAGTCATCTTTCCTTGATTTTCTATAAAGCCAGCAAAAGATTCTTTCTTGATCTCGGTGCAAAGGAACAGCATAAGACCAACTGTTCTGCACTGGCCTTTGCTCTTGCTGTATCTACATTAAGAGTGCAAGAAGCAAGGCATTCAGCAAATGGGTGGTGAGACGTAGTCCCTGCCTGAGAGAGCGTAGGGTCTGCGCATGCRGGAGCGTCCCAGAAGGAAGATGATCTGAGCATGCTGCATCAGTGGCAGAGAAGCATCAGGTCCAGGTGTCTGGGTGCTCTGCCAGAAAATAGGGTTGAGAGTTCTATCTGTTTATCGATCTGTTTATTGATCTATTTTCCCTCAAGACTTTAAYGTAAGAAAAATCATAGTTAGTCTTGAAGCTTTTTTAAGGCCTATCCTGCAGCTAAAGGCTTTAGAGTTACTTTGCATCATCCTTCTCTAAATCTCCTCTGGAGTTTAGGTGGGTAATACTAGAAGTCCATGCAGAGGAGCTTAAGTAAATGAGCTATAATGACTGTTGCATTTATCTCTTTTCATTCATGTGTATTTGTAGGAAGACAAAGTGCTGTGTTACACTGAAGAAAAAAACATACGGGCTTCTGTGCATTGTAGGGTACTTAAAATATCTCCTTAAAATGTAGATTTTGACTTTCTGCCCAGCACTGCCTTGAAAGTTTTGCCATTAAAACCTAATTGCTAAGTAAATGTTCACTCAGTATTTCTCAGTGGAGGACAGAGAGTGAGTGGTTCAGTGCTTCATTTTAGTATCATTTTTGCTCCTGGTAGTCTGTTCCTTTTATTTTTTATGTGACATTCTTTCGGTTGCAAGTTACTAATCTTCCATTTTGGAGTGGATTGCACCTCTCTGAAATGGAGGGGGGAGAGTAGCAGGGGTTACATTTCCAAGCGTTATTTACCGCTTCCCAACCAAAAGATGGATTTCCCTTCTCCAGGGTTGCTGGCACCATCATTTTTTCCCTAAATATTCCCGACATGTCACAAATCACTGCTTGGTTACTGACTTGGAACAATCTCCTTTATGCCTCTCCTGAACAGATCAAGAAGCTGGTGGCTCAGATCCAGAAATGAATCCTACACTGGGTATTAAAAAACACTCATGGATTTTTGTTTATTTAATAAGATGCATGGAATTAATTAAGTTAAGCTTTAATATGATAGTCCTGTTCTGTGACCTTGCAGGCTGTATACCTGGGGGAGGSTGAAGCACAGCCAGGCAGAGTCCCACAGTAATGCCACCGGGCTCAAGGCAACCACAGACATTTATTGCTCTGAGAGAGACAGAGCTTCCTCCTTGCTCTTGGTTTGTAGCACTTCCCACTGTCACTTAGACAAAAAAAAAAAAAAGGACAGTTTTCACTTTTCTGTGAGTTACCTGTTAAGAAGAGTCTCAGGAAAATTCGCATGTTTGAAGGGAAAGATGTGCACAGGGTATTCATGCCAGCACRAGGACTAGGCTGCCTTTCTCGCCATTGCTTTGATAACAGGTATCTGCACATATACCTGTAGAAAGAGTTTTGAAATGTGGTCTTGTTTGTGCAGAGCTGGCCTTTCTGCAATTCCTGATATGACTGTAAGGGCTTTGGGATGGGGAATGCCTTTTTTCTTTCTCCTCTCCATTCAACAGTCAATGACAGCAGGGCTTGAGAAGCGTGGGAAGCTCAAGAAGCTCCCAAAAGTCCCTGTCTGCAGGAAAAGTGATGTGTGTTTTCTCTCCCTCACTTCCCCATGACCAGTTGGCTTGGTGATGCATGCTACTGGAGGTGCCCAACAGCACAGAAATCCCCAGAGCAAAAATAATGAGAAAAGCTATATTTTCTTGTACAGTACAGGCCTTCTTGATTTGTAAGCACCAAGTCATCAGTTACAACTAGTAACAGCAGTGAAACTCTATTATATTTCATARTAGATACTTATCTAAATGGAATTCATAGTACTCAAAAATTTCAAGATTTATTATTTGCTGTTTATTTGATCTTCTGGATAATTGTTTAATTAAAGCAATTAGTAGCTGCTTTCAAAACCAAAAATCATTACCAAGCTAACCTACAGCAAGGAAATATCTTGCTTTGCTCTTTCATGGTGCCAGCCCAATTTATAGCTGGTACACAAAAAGGTAACCTACTCAGTGAGATAACCCACAGGAGTGTAGGATCAGAWTCTGGGGCATAAAGCTGAGACTGCACTATCTGGGCTATCTACATACATATTGTCACTACAATTACAGTGATTAAATTCTGATTGAATTTGGCAGGAGATGGGAAAATGAATTTTAGATGGAAGACCTAAATACGTAGCACCTTTTTGATGTTTGGTAATAAAATCTAGTCTTGAGCGATATTTTGGCTTTTTTCTGAGAAGAATTCTTCATGGCCTTGGGAAATTCATCCTGAGTTATTTCATGCTTCTYTGGAATGAAGAACTAACACATAGATACAAAAATATATATAATATAGAATTAGGCCAGAACCAAGATACAGTGCTTTGAAAGGGCATTCTGTGATGGAAATCTGTGTCAGTGGGGATTACAGAAAAATGGCTTAGTCAGTTGAAAACTTGTCAGCCAGAATGTAAATAAGCAGAGGTTCCATATCCACAGTCCTAGAGGGAGAAAAGGAAATTGAATTCATTTATGTGTTCAGTCTTGAACCCTCCCACAGCACAGGAAGCACTAGGCCATGTAAAACCTATAAATAGCTATCCGACTTCAGGGTCCCTCTTAGGCAGGGAGTTTAAAAAAAAAATACAAAATGCTCCCCAGGGAAAAACATGATCTTTTCTCCATGTTTGAGTTGTCAGTTTTGACAGAAATGATACAAACTAATTAAATTCTTGTTAATTTATTTTGTCTGATTCAACAACTGCCTGTCACACAAATCTCTCAGTAAAGCAGACTTTTCTTTGCTATAGATTTCCCAGTTCTCTTCCCCTCTGAAGCACCATTAAGCTGATGCAGGCAAAGTGGACCTGTTTAAGTCAAATAAACATGAAGAGCATTTAAGTTCACTTCTCCCTCGAAGCTTCAGCTTCATGTGTCTGCTCCAAAAGGAAGCCAAACTTACTCCAACTTAAAAATCTCCAGTACGGAAAAAAGGCTCCTCTTTTCTGGTCATCTGGTTACGTTGGAGATAAAACATAAAGATGCAATGAGTAAAGGACAAAATCAAATTCCATTCTGGAAATCAGACTGACCTTGCATTTGTGTTAAGCCTGGAATAACTAAACAGTCATAATTTTGGCTGGATTTTTTCCATCCCATGAAATATTTTGAAATACAAGAATTGTCTCATTTCACATCAGGACAAAACTGAGGTTTGTGAAGTGATTTCTCAAAATAACCAAAGGAAAAGACTGCAATACCTCGTAGTTTGGTAATGGTCAGGGCAGCAGCCCCTGGCTTGCACAGCARTTCCATTTGAGTTGACCATGCAGCAGAGTGCTGGCATCTTTGGACTGTGCTTCTTGTTTCTTTCTTAGTTAAATATTAATTATTTAGGCAAAGCAGAGTGCTATTTCATTTCTATTTAGRCTGTAAGCTTCTCAGGTGCCTTTTACAGTATCAAGCATACTGGTTAGTGTACACCTCTGAAATACTCTCAGTAAACTTGATTTTTGTTAAAAAATAGTACTTTAAACTATTTTGCTAAAACGATAAAGGAYGGTTGTAGGTTTAACTTCCAACATGAAGCTATGCTTTCTTAGGGAGATCCCGTTGGTCAAGGGTTGGCCATGTGTTTATTAGTCTGTAGCTGATGCCTTCCTGGGAAAGTGGGGAAGGCGCGCGCAGAGCTGCTCAGCAGTCCGGCACAGCTGCTGCCTGCTCCAGCACGCCACCACGTTCGTTTTGCATTCTCCAGTAACCCTGTAAGGGCAAAGCCAGCTCCAAAGAAAGCATTGTGGAGCCTGATTGCGCTCAGATAATCRGCTGAGGAAACAGGTAAAAGACAAACCCTGGAGGTATTTATTCTTYTTTTTTAACCTGTCTTCTGTAAGGGGTATGCACTTTGCAGGCCTTTCACAGTTCAAAACACTTTTAATAAACATATACAAGAGGCAAAATRTGGATGGGTTTGGGCCGGAGGTGATCAGATTAGGCAACGTGATAAGCAATTAGCAGAACTGTTCAAAGCACCAGGTGAAAGAAAAAACAGTGCGTTTCTGTCGCACGCCGGCAGACACCAGCCGCAGCCTCCAGATGTTGCTTTGCTCAGATTCAGGCTGTTTATACAAACATCCTGCGCTCGTTCCAGCAGGGCTTTGGGTTGCGTTATCTTGTTTAATGGGTAATTTCTGCATTACGGTATCTGCAGTTTTAAATTTAAGCTCTAATTCTTCTTGGCATTAAAATCCCAATGTACGTGACTTTACACTCATAAAGTCCTGGCAGTTCCAAGCCGGTTTTTGTTGAACAGGAATGTACCCACAGCACGTTGTGCTCTTCACCTCAGCTCACAGGAGAAGCAGCCAGCAGCATGGATGGCAGCAGCGTTGAGTCACATCAGCAAATAATAGTTTTCATAATAACTCAGCAAGCTGAATCAGGAGCAACGTTGTTAAAAACTCTCAGATGTGTACATAGCAGTTACCTGCTGATGCAGTTTCCTTAAAGCTTTCTCCCAGAAATTTCAGAATTTTCAGAACATTTAAATTATAGCGGCAGGAGTTAAGGGGGCAAATTCACTGCAGATCCTTAGGCACCTAGAGGTGAAGAGTTATTCCCAGTGGGCTTCACAAAACTTTCCATTAAGATTAGCTTTTAGGACTAGGAACCTGACTCACTTTGTGGCTTTTATAAATCRCAAATGTGCGCTTATCTACACTTTTAACACCTAAACATCCTTTGAAGTGTAATCTATGTTTTTTCCAGGCTCTTCTTTTTATCTCTTTATTATATTTAATGCTCGTGCCTAAGAGGAGAGCCAAAAACAGAGACCTAATGTGCCAGGTGCTGTACAAAGAGAAAATAAACTCTGGTCCTGTTTTGAGGAGTTTAGAGCATAACTAGATGAATTAAAATGCCTTATGCTTGATGACATGTTTGACCCCCATGCAGAAATATCATTACTTTCCCTGGAATAGCGATGCTGACTATGGAGGGAGCGAGGGAATGACCAGCTACCTACTTCCTCAAGGACCGTTTCTATCCTAAATGGGATGCTAAGGAACATGGGTGGATTTTTGAAGCACTGAAGTAATGCTTGCCTTCTGTTTCAAATATGCTGCAGTGAGGAATTGTGCATCACTAAGATGTCTTTAATAAACATTTAAACATATAATCTTAYGTGATAATATTATATAGGCCCCAGAGAGCCAGATATGCATTACAGACATACACAACAACCATTTTTAAATTCTTGAGTACTAATGAAATACCAAAAGTAATAAGTAGGAGATTCTCTGTAAAAGAATTGGCTTCCAACTTAAAGCAGACATTAGAGTTATTAGTTCCCTGCATTTTGAAACAACTATCTCTTTGCCATAAACATTTGATCCTGGCAGTGGTGAGACACAGACTGGCTCAGAAAACTCTTCAAAGTCCTATTTTCTCATCTTTTGGACTCAAAGGAAATACTGCTTCCAACTTTCATGTTTTCTAGCATTGTATCAAGAGGGCCTGAAAGCCCAGATTATACAGTCTTGGTTTTGGTTTTTTGTTTTTTCTCGAATAGCCATTCTAAACAGAAATAAATGAAATAGCATTCCACCTCATAGGGTTGCAAATAAGAAAGGAAAATGCCTGATCTTGGTTTACCAGCAACACTGTCCTGTAAGCTGCTTCAATTTGACAGTAGAGAAGARGGATAGTATTGAGATGAGCCGTACAAAACCAAAAGAAAAAAATGTAATTGGCAAACAGAAATCATCTGCAGGATGTAGCCCGACTGCCAAGCCACCTCAAGCCTAACTTGTAGTTTCATCCCTGAGCCCGTGCGGAGCACAGAATTCCAACGGAGCCAAGCAATGCATCTGTGTGTTGCCAGCTCTGCTTTTCTGTCTTCAGGTTGATACCCCCTTGCTCAGCTCTGGTTGAAAGAACACACTGGATAATCCAGCTAAAACCTGTAGCCTATCAAACAGTAAGATTGGTCCAGTCTGCTCCTTCATAAAGTCCATAACGATGTTCTTTTCCACTTGATTGGGAACTGGATCAGACTCCTAGCAAACCTGACCTTTATGACTGTGAAACCTAGGTTCACATTTGGAGACCAATTCACACTGGTCTACTGTCCTGAARCATGCATCTGCTGTGTACACGCAGCATCGCTGTGCAGGGAGGATGGAGTGCAGCAAGAAAAGAGCTTTGTGAGAAGAAGTTTGAACAACAACTTTGTGTGTAGCTGGAATGGGAACTTGCTGTTGTAGGTGGATAAATAGACCCTGATTCAGAACAATTGCTCTCAGGCCTAGCTTTATCTCACATAACTTTCTGGACTTCAAATGAGATGTTTGCATGTTCACTCCTATTTTCTTCTTAGAATAGTCAGTGCAGAGACATAGGCAGGTGGAGAAGGCTGCTCAGCTCTGAATTGTCGTCTAAATCTACTGTCTTTTTTCACTTGCTACACAGGGTTCCTAAGGTGGTCATAGTCTTAACATAGTTGATCCGGGTAGATGGCTGTAAGTGTGCCAAGGAACTCACAGGGCTGGGAAGCTGTGCAGGGTAGTAGTAGTATAGGAAAGGGTTTCTCAAAGGCTTCGATGTGGAATAGTGGACGTCCCTCAAGGAAGAATTATTTCAAAAGAGTTTGCAGCAGTCTTTGTCTATCCTTTGTCTCGTATATCCCCAGAGCTTTCTCTGTGTTCATACTGTATGATCTGTGCAGGCTGCCTAAAAGTGATGTGTTTGAAAATTTAGTTAGTATGTCAACCATTAAAATATTAGACCAGTGAGCTTATCTTCTTGCGCTCATTCAGACTTCTGCTGTTTGCAAAGAGTCAGTGAAGTTGTATGAGCAATGAGGCAATAGTGAGCTGAAAATATTATTGAAACATTGCTTTACATCTTTTTGCCAACATTTGAGATGTTGACGAAAGATAATGTTGAAGTTTCAAAGCTGAGCAAAAAAAAATCATACAGCATTTTTGTGATGTCAGAGGAAGAAGGAAGCCAGCTTGAAATGAAGGTCTCCTCTCAGGCTCTAATCTTGTAGACACCTACTTAACTTTAAGCCAATTAAATCAATGGACTACTTAACCTTTGCCTACATGAGAAAGGATTTGCCAGCACAGTTTATATTAGTACCCCAAACAAAATAAGCAATCCTGAAAAGCACTCTTCTGCCAGTAGAACAGTATCTGCCCATAGTGTCACAAGTATGAAAATATGGTCATATACTGTTAAAAAAATCCTTCCTTTAAGTGACACCAGTAAAACAATTGTTACTATCAGACTCAGCCCTGTATACTTAAAGATAAGCTGCAAACAAAAGCATTTGCAGGATGCAGACTTCATTTTACAGAGCAAGCCAGCTTACACAGAACTGATATTTGAGCCCATTTTGCTCATGGCTCACATAAATCTACCTACCTGTTTAATGAGCCAGGTTTCTGGAAGCATAAAGTGATGAGCCATCCCAGTGCTCTGCGTTTGGCCTAGAGGATTCCTTCTGACTCCTTCGGGCTTCCTTCCCAGTCTCAAGCTCTGCAGTTGGTGCTGGTTTGTGAAATGTCTTCTGGGGTGCCCGTCCCCTTGCTAACAGAAAGGCTTAAGTCCCCGGAGAAGGGGTATGACACAAGGATGGTATGAAAGACACTTCTGATTATTTGCTTTTGTCAGTTTGTTAATACCTAAAAGTGACTTCACATCACTTTGTGCGCATAGAGGTGTTGTTGTTGTTCTGTAGAGCTAGTTAGAAAGAAATGTTGCGTGCTAACTTTAATGAAACCCAGGGCTCCACTGAAACAGTACCAATGGTCTCATAACACGTTACATCATTTGTCACTGGACACATTGAGAGTATGTCACTGGAAAACCTTTAAAAGCTGAGATGTAAGTGGTGTGRAGACAACCATGGCCTCAGCAGGATAAAAAAGACAGTATTATTTATAAATGTTTTTATGTATAATATTTACATTTGGAACATTTAAATGTAAAAATGAAAAAAAAACCTACCCTATTTTTAACATCTTCCCAGATGTTAACAACATCTTTCTAGATGTCAACTCAAGGATTTGACATTTTATGTGTGAAGGGGAGCATTTCAATGTTTCTTTTTTTATTTTTCTTCTTTTCCCTCAGATTAATTGAACTGCACATTGGTCCTGTCAGTCTTTGCTCTGAGCCATATGGTCACATGTCATTAACTCAGAAGACTAACAGCATAAGAAAGTGGAACCATATGTTCTTACCAAAGATAAATAGTAAATAGGACTGTATACACAGGACTGTTGGTTTATGGGGAAATGGGTTGTCTTGTTTTTTTGTTAAGACGGACAAAAGTACGTTTGGTTGCAATGCACAGCGGCAAACACACCACGGTGTGCAGAACCTAGCAGCTGCAGTGACCTCTGGCAAAGCAGCCCCAGCATGTAAAGGAGGGCTCGTGGGGTGTGTGTCAGCTCTGCCTCCTCCTCTGAAGCGTTCGGTAGGGAGGACAGGGAAGGGGAGATATTCTTTCATTGCCATATTGAAATGATTCTGGACACTGCAGGCAGAGTTCTCCATCTGCCATCGCAAGGTCACTTGGAGCTGCCACCGGCTGGGATCGCCCCTCTCTGCGAGGCTGGGGCACGTCCATCTCTCAGCTGTGCAGCTTGACCTCTATAAGCTAATTCTTCTGAGCATTTTATTTCCTGTCAACTTGATGGGCAAAAGAGATCCCAAGATGTGTGGGGTTTTTTGCTCTGTGCAGATTCTTTTTGGCTGGCAACATTTTTTGCTGAATGAGAGAGCTCCCTTTAGGTAAGAATACCATGGCAGTTCTTTCAGAGGAGAGTAATTCCACAGTACATGAAGGGACAGGGAGTCAGCGGCTTCTTCATCTTTCTCTCACCCAACCAAGTCACCTTTATACCTCAGTGTGCCTACAGGAAAAGTGGGAAAATATTGACATACTCCTAGCTGGCTGATGAGACGGGCAGAATTATTTTTCTTGGACGAGAAGGGCAGCATTGCCAGGTGCCATTCTTATTTTCCTTGTATTTGGTGATAAAGCCTGAGCTCTCATTTCCAGAGAAGGGCAGTGTTACTGCATACTAGAATACTCCTGTATTTCAACAGTAGCACAGAAAGCTAGTGAGTAACTGGATGCATGTGTCAATGAGTTATTTTTATAGCAAAACATCCACTTGTTTAGATTATTTAACATAAAACAACAGTAATAACAACACCTGTAGAGAATTATATGGTGATGCAACACTGGAAAGAATTTGGGCTGGATATCATGCCTTGCAGTTTTGCTCTCATCCCTTTGAACCTCATTGCAGACATGTTACTAAATTTATCTAATAAAAGAAGAAACTTTGTAGTCCCAAACATTTGTCTCCTTTCCATGCACAAGCCCAAGAAAGGCTCAGAAGCTTATATTTAGAGCAGGCCAGAAGGGAGAATGAGGCTGATAAGCCTCCTGCTTGAATAAAGACCGTYTGTCCTGCCTGAGATGCATTGCATTCCTGAGAGCGCGAGCACAAGGGTTGCATGTGCAGCCCACCACAGCAGCCGGGCTCCCAAATCCTACTCTCTGTTTGTTTGTTGTCTTTACATAAACCAGATTAGCTCAGCCCAGAACAACACACATTTGCAGTGAGGACCTACATTGTGCTTGTTTGCATGAACAGCCTGGTGAGGAAAAAAATAAYACAGCCAGCCACATACAGAGCCAAGGATGTACAAGAAGACACCAGCTTGTAGAGGTCCCAACCTGGAAGGCTCCTAAGATAAGGCCAGTTTTATGCTGTATCTTAGTATACAATGCACAGCATCACCTATTCTTCCAATCCTGTCTGGCCCCTAGAGCCCTCTGCCCAGTCTGCTAGATTTTGACCAGTGCTGTCCCCYCCTAGGCCACCTCACAGGCAGCCCTTGCTTGTTATATTGCCATGGGGTGTGATCACTCTACTGCATTTCTGATTTGATACAAATCAGGAAGATTCACTGGCAGATTTTCTATGGAAAAGATGAGATACATGAGACTAATTCTGATCCAGATGTAATTTCAGGCAAGGTGAAAAGTTCCTTTCTCCTGTCCCCAAAGGTCAAGGAGGTCCCTGGGTCTGCTCTTGCCTTGGCTGGTCGGTAGCTGCAAGGCTCTCTGGGATGCAGCCTGAAATGCCACTCCTTTCTCCTGCTGCTCTGCTTTTTGCAGTCCAGTCCACTTTGTTTTTTTTCCCCTTCAGATGTTTTATGCCAGAGCGACCTGCTCTCATTGTGAACGTGTCTCTCACTAGTCCCAAGAGTTCACTCCCCCGTACTGTAGTCCCCTGTCTGGTGGGGTTGTGTGCTGTTGCCCCGTGGTAGAAAAACCACATCTGGAAAGCAGTGGGGAGCTGGGCTTATCAAGTTTCTCTAGGCATTCTGGGATATCCTCTGTCGACTTTGCTGGGCTGTTACTTGCTTCTCATAACACAGCTAATTTGATCATATTTAATGTGCATTCTTCACACATGATCTTATTACAATTCCAGTGCTCTTGTTTTCACTTACTCAAGCTGACCTTAAGCATCTCCTGCCATCCTCTGCCATGGTCAAGACCTCCCAGCTTGTTGCCTGGTGGCCCCCAAAGGAAGGTGTGAAGATTAACAGCCTAGAGGATGTATTTAATGAATGGCAACAAGGGATTAGTGACACAGTGTCACCTTTCATGGCCTCTTTAAGCAAGCGAGCTGACACCCGTTTATTTTTGTTTGCACTGTTGAGTAAACTCTGGAAACGGGCTGGATTTACAGTCTCTGCTCCCCCAATGAGGAGCTTCCTTCTGTCCACCAGGCTGTGCTTGGGGTGATGATGAAAGTAGAAAGCTCTCTCCCGCCTTTCTCCCAGGGGAATCTTGGGCCTTCATTTTTTGTGGCACTCTCTGTACTGCTAGAGCTGCAGGAGGAAAGGGCTGTGACAATTAATTCCTAGGCTTGGGCATGCAAATGTAGAYTTTTTGTACTACGGTGCTAACTGTACTGCACTGGACAAGGAGGTGATCCGATTGCAGGTCATCTGATCGCATTATTTTTATCTAAGTGCCTATCTTTGTTCCACTGACTGACATCTATAGCAAAACACCCCCAGACTGCAGTGAGCTTTGATGAAGCCTTTAGGTACCAATCTGATGGCCTCATGCCAGCAAAATGTTCRTTCATCTGCTTAATTTGAAGCACTTGGACAATCCCAATCAGCTTTGCTGGGATGCTGAATGTGCTTCAACCTTAGCACCCAGCAACCAACCRGCTGGGTTGCAACGCAGCAACACACAGTGTTTGGCTGGGCTGGGACTCACGGTCCGGGTAGCACGTTGCTGGATAGGGCTATCCACAGCTGGCTTTAGGGTAAAATTCTGAGTGACTTTTGCAATCTCCAGTTTCACATTATTCTACAGGCTAAGTAAATCCTAGTCCTCACAAAGTTTTTCTTGAAGGTTGCCTCAAATTCTACTTTTCTCATTTTATTTCATTCCTACCAATTCTCTCACCYTTTGCAGCTCTCAAAGAAATACACAAAGCAAATTTGTGACACCCTTAGATTACRTCTCAGTGCAACTGCTAGAGAACCAGAGCAAAAACCACAAGTCAGAGGAAAGAGGCCAGCTGACCAGAAAGCCCAGCTGCGTGGATGGCAGGGCAAGGGAAAGCCCTAACGGGAAGGGGAGGTTGAGGCTGGAGAGAATGCTTTGAACTCCRTGTACAGGGGTAATCTTTGCTGCTGGCAAAAATACGTACATTTTGTAGTGGTGGGGAAACTGTGAGACCTTATCTTTTTCAAGCAGCTTTTCATGGCAAATGTTGCAATTGTATCTATAATATAATGCAGAAATAGTGTCTCCAAATTAGAGGCAAATCAAGTGGCTTGATTTCTCTCTGGAGCAGGGAGTCTCTTGAGTTTGTTTCTCCCCTCGTGTCAAGGACAGAGTCTGACATGTTTCCTGTGCACAGAGAAGAAAACAAACAGCTGAAAACCCTGACTGAGCAGTATTTCAGAGAAATGCTGGTCTGATTCAGCAGTGGCTGCTTTGGTCTATTTTTTTTAATGTATTTTTAATTTTCTTTCTGAGCTTAGCTGATTGTTTCCATACTGGAATTCATTTTAATGAATAGTTTGCAGTACACTGGAGGCCTGAAAGAACAAACAAACAAGGAGAATGCTTTTAAAGAAGTTTGTTCTATTTCTATGTATTTTATGAAAAATGCACCATAGATGGAGAGATTAAAATCCTGGCTGACAGCTTCTATTCATGGAAATCAGTGGTAGAGGGAATTCTGCAGATCAGGATCAAGCCATGTCAGCAATGCCCTGCCAGAGTGAAACAAGAGGTCCAGACTGAAGGTTCATCAGCCTGTTGTGAAGTGGTCCCAGAATCAGAGCAAGGGGGGAGAYGCAGGTTAGGCCTATAGGTTCAGGTAGGAGATATGCATCAGGCCAAATGCAAAGCAGAGGAGGTGGAGGAAGCTACTCTAGGACTCACCTTGCCTGGCACAGGCCAATGAAGTCTTCTTCATTGCCTTACAAATTAATTTCCCCTTCACAACACAACTTTTTATATTTCTTAAAAAAAAATCACACTTGCTATTATTTTTAAAACATTTAAAACAGAGAAACAAGACCCAAGGAAACACCCACTACATTCCTAGGATGGTCTGACTGTGCTCCCTGCATTCCACCCCAGGCACAGAGGTGGGAGGCAGCTCTGTGCCAACACCACCACACTCAATTCCCACAGGGAGAGAAACCATGGATAAAGTATGATGATACAACCCAATTCCTTCTAGTGAATACAAGGTCTGGAAAGAAGTCCCCCAGGGCCTTTTTCCAAGCACTGCTTTGATGGGAGTGCACAAAATGCCTTCCACGAACCAGGAAGAACCTATCTTTTCTTTTTTTTTTTTTTTTAAAAAAAAAGCCAATTAACATTGCACAGTCTCCGCACCCAGATTCCTGCCGGTTGGCATTTCTGTACCTTGGATGCTGTGTGTCTTTGCAGCTGGATTCCTGAGGCTTAACACCTTAATTCCTGAAATGAGCCCCAGTCCTAATTCCTGATTTTAGGAAAACAACATTCCTCCCATTGAATGAAAACATTTGTACACAGTTCATAAACCATCTTCCTGCAGGGTGGGAGGGGAGGGGACTGGAAGGGGAAAGCCTGCAAGCGCGGAGCAGTGCAGCATAGAAGTGCATTGTCTGCAGCTCTCTGACGCTGCTGCCTATAGGAGCCAGCTGCTGTTTGGGTAAGTGCTCTGTTCAAATATTCAAATCTCCTGCTGGACAGGGCTATGACCAAAACAGTACGCAAATCCTAATAAACATCTTGCGTAGAAGTTGCTGGATCAGGCCTTTCATTTCTCTCTACCAGCAACAGACCTAGATTCAAATTCAGCAGCCCAACTCCCCTCAGCATCGTAGTCATTTGGGTGCAAGCATGTGCCCTGGAAGACCCCGTCTTCCTAGCGCAGCCCAGACAGCTCCAGGTCACGGGTCAAACAGTTCCTTCATGAAGAGCAGAACAAACAAAACTTCATTCCCTGCATGCTGTGCCAGRAGGATGTACGAGTAGATATAGTTGCTCTGTAGCTGCCATTATTCTTTCTTCCATCAGTGATGGGTTCTGGCTTAGGRGAACCAGTGACAGGCTCCAGTAGAGCCATTCTTGTATCTTGAGATCTCGCTCCTTTGTGGAACCTGTATGGTCCAAGCTAAAACCAGCTTTTTCTTTCAGTGAGAAAAAGGTCTCTCTCAATGACTGYTTTCATAAGATCTATGGGAGCTACCAAGCCTGTGAGAAATCTGGCTCAAAGTGACCAACAAGTCCAAAAAATAGGACAATAAAAAGAGTGATGGGGACACATGCAGAAACATGTATACTGTAGCCACACTGACAGACAGCAAGGCTTGATTTAGAGCTGCAGCCTGTATGGATT
Source organism: Rhea americana (assembly GCF_003343005.1). Classification (NCBI taxonomy): domain Eukaryota; kingdom Metazoa; phylum Chordata; class Aves; order Rheiformes; family Rheidae; genus Rhea; species Rhea americana. The sequence goes on from NW_028186258.1 coordinate 7,464,713, forward strand.
TAAGGAAGGATAGGGAAAACTGTCAAAAATGTTGAGGTAAATTATTATACTGGCAGCCCTTGGGCACCATAGCAAAGTTACCTGTTCTCTGTTACCTCCTGGCATGGTTACAGCCAAATTCTTCTTCMAGGACAAGAAATTGTTCTGTTTCTACAGCCCAGTGTTAATGCAGTGAAACCCAAGTGAAACATGCAGGTCATGTGTGGGACACATCTTAAGAACTTCACCAAAAGGAAAAATATGTTTCAGTGGCATCTGGGGAGAATATTACAAAACCCTTGGGGCTAGGGAGGGCTCCTTATGTTCTGGTATCTGAAATAGTGACTGTACTCCCCSTTGCTTTCCAAACTGTGCTTCATCTCTTTGAAACAGCCCTTGGGAAGCTGCTTTGCTGCTTGTTTTGTCAAAAAGGACCAGCAAGAAGGTAGCTGGGAAAAGTACTAAAGAAGACAGGATAGCGTTCTTGGGTTCAGACTGTTTCTCCAATGGGATTTTGAGGACCTGTAGCATGTCAGCTGTGAAAGACACATTTTGTAGCTTCTGCATTCCAGTGAGATTGATAATTTATCCAGTTTCTCTCTAGCTTGCCTTCAGGTAGTCAGATACTTTTATCACCTTTGATGTTGTCAAGTTTGCAGTTCGTTCTGAGCGGTGATGCTACCAGATGCAGCCAAAGGCCCTGCCAGAAGTCAAGTTTCATTGTGTAGCTCAGTACCGCAGCCTCTGCCCCATCCCACTCTCCTCTCACTCTGCCCCACCCATGGTCCACAAAAGTGGTGCACAACACGCAGGAAGAAAAGCATGAGGATGGGTGAGGAGAGGGAGCAGACAGGCAGAAAGAAGTGGCATCAGGGCAGCTTGTTCCCTGCACCCCTGCACTGTGCCAGCTCTGGGCTGCAAACCTTCAGGGTCAGCACAAATGGCTTCGCAGCAGAGGACTGGCGAAATGCATGTCTGGAAGGGAAGCGCTGTGGGACTGCAGAGTGCTCACCACACCCCTTGGGTCAGCATCAGGGTCTGTGTCGTCCCGGGAGCCGATGAGCCTGCTGATGCGTCTTCTGGGGCGCTCATCCAGTCATGCCTGTCCCGGGGAATTGTGCATCACCCTTTGCAAGAGTCTCTTAGGCTTATCCTCCATACAGGAGGATGTAGACGTACCCTTTCGTTTTGGCGTTGTGCCACGTCAAACCGTCTTTTAGTACATAGAAGAATTCAGTTGCCTTGGCAAAAGTGAGAGATTGTGGAGATAAATAGTCCAGCCTCTCCACGACAAGGAAATAGATATTCCTTCCTCTGACAAGACAGATCATTTTTAGTTTGTGAAATACTTCAGGAACCCCTGAAGACAGTACTTCAGAACTGTAGCATATATATCGTAGTAATTAGTAGTTCTTAAAAGGTAGAGAGGTAGAGATCTTTAGTAGTTAAACACTTACTCAATCTACTGACTGGTGCCATTAGCGTATTTTAACAGCCAAAATAATTTATTTYGGGTTATTTGCCTTGCTTTAATACACTCTAGAATTACTCAAGATGTTGAGAAATTAAGTCTACACACATTTCTAATTTCTCACCATATGCTCAATACATTTTCTGTGAGGTGATTACTATGGTTTACAGTACTATAGTTTTATGAGAGGGTCTTTTCATGGAACTTCTGGATTGGGGGCTCTGAAAAAGAATTTGAATTGGTTCAGACCTTGGTCATAAATGATAAAATGCAATTGGGGCAGAAAAAGGAAGATAAAACCCAAATATGATATCTCTGCAGCTACCTATCAATTCTCATCTCAGATGTTAGTTAATCTTTTTCTTTCACCTTTAGAAAGCTCAGTGGCCTGGTACCTGAGATGGCTGATGAAATATATTGAGTGATGGTTCATGCTTGCCTGGAGGTACCTCGGCAGTGCCCTGAGGGCTGCTGTCATCACTACACTGTTTCCTATGTATGTTTTGCTTCATTCAAAGGAGAAGACTAGACTAGAACATCATATGCTGAATTTTAAGTGTGAGAGTCCATCATGCCTGAGAGAGAGTGACAGAAGAACTAGCAGTTATCTCACTGCTTCCAGGCCTACATATGCTAGTGGGATTGCAGGTCAGGTGGAGCCAGAGCTGGAAGCCAACCGCAGAAGGAAGGCAAAACTCTTTCTTTCCAAGTCCTGCTCAAAGTAACACACAGACATTGGTTCATCCCACCTGAGCTAGAGGCCTACTTGCTACCAACTCTAGGAGATTGACTTGTGAGTCATCTGTCATGACATTTTGAAGAGTGAGGAAAAGCAAAGCTTGGCAAATTAACTAGAAGGATGGAGGAAGCTCCAACACATGATATCCTTACCTCAGGGCTGGATCCGTCTCCAAAAGATCGCTGCAACAGAAATTGCTGGTGAAATCTTTTGGCCTGTATGCTGCAGGGGCAGTCTAGAGAGTCTGAACCACTTCTCCTGTCTCTTAAACCTCTATTCTTGGAAGATACAGCTGAGAAGCAAGAGCAATATTGCTGCTACCTGCTTGTAGCTAGGTGTTGTGTTTGGTCTCCCTGCTGCAGCTCAGCATATTAATGCACCTTGTCCCATGCCTGGAAGCTCATAATCCGCTCAGCCTCCTGCCAGGAACCTCATCCCAGTCATTCTGTCCTACCAAACAGGCCTCTTCCCCTAAGGGCTGTGTCATGGCAGCGTGAGTGGACACAGAGGCTGGCAGAAAGCAAGCAGAGGACATCAAGGGAGCTCCAGTGGGCTCTCAGATATATCTATTTTTTCTAGCACACGTTGCCTGTCAAATTGCAGGATCTAGTCAATACAGTGAAATTACAGTCCTGGTGAAAAAGAGAGAGAGAAAAAAAATTTGATTCCGAATTGGAGGGATTAATGGTCAAAAGAATGTTCTTCTGGGAGTAATCTAAGTGTTATATTTACATTTGGCTTGGAATTATTTGCAGTGAGGAATTTCAAATGCAAATATTTTAAAAGCGTAACATGTAGAGAGACACTGTGGGCACTTCTGTTTTCGCTAAAAAAAAAAGAGAAGAAAAAAACGGTTTTCTTGACTATTTTTTATTGGAATCTTAATGAGACCATAATTACAGCAGCAAAAAAAGGAAAAAATGTAGCTCTTAAAGGTTTGCTGTTACTGTACATACGGGCCTTGGATTAAAAAAAAAACTAAAATTTTTAAACTATTTATTTTCCGAAGTGGTGCAAGGGAGGGAAAAAAATGACTTAGCTAAGTAAGTCCTGTCCATTTATGTGCTTAGTCTGTATTTTCTTTTTCTAAAAAAATATATATGAATAAATGTTGAAAGTAGACATGTTCTGTTTGTCTTGGCTCTCCCCTTTATCTTGTTTTATTGTGGTACAGTTTTAAGGGGTGCTTTAGGAATGGCAGATTTTTCTAGATGTCTTTTGAGTAGAACGTGAAGTGAGCGCTTGGWGTCTTCAGCTTATTCTCTGGCAGCTAGAGTCAGCAGCAGGATCACTGCAGTCCCAGATGTTTCGTACCGGGTAGATGCTTTTGAGGTCACCTCTCCTCTAAATGTTCATCTCCATTCCTTAAACTCATGTGCAGCTAAACTGGGCTGAGGGCTTTCCTTTCCTTCATGGGATGGTCACAATGTTGAACAGCTTCTCATCAGCAGAGTTTGATGTTTTTAGTTTTTCCGTGTGATATTTCAAGATCCTTTTTCCTCTTTTTATTCACATTTTTTAATCCTGTGTTCATTTTCTTTGCCTTTAGTTTTGCTCGTTTTCCATACCTTTCTCTCACCTCTTTCCACCTTTATTTCTCCTGCTCTCTCTTCTCACGGATGCTACTTTATGTGAAGAGCAAGCATGTTAGAATAGAGTCCCTTTTTCCCATAGAAGAAAGTGTCCATTTAATATCCCATATGCCCATCAAAGCCGATGGAGAGGCAAAGCATGACAGGCGTATTCTGTGCTGCAGACCTTCTGGGTATTGGCAGGAGAATGAATCTTGTGTCTGACATAAGAGGACATCAGGAACCGGGGAAACTAACCTGAAGGTTTTGGAAAGGGTCCACTTAGCTGTCAGTCAGGAGGAGATAAACTTTACATGAAATAGGACCTTCTAAAGTCATTAGTTATCCACTTCTGCCAGAACCGCTGACGCGCAGCTCTGGAGGAAAGCAACGAGAGGCAGCCAAAGAGAACAGAAAACAAACGTGAATGGCAGTATGTCTCTTAAGAAAGTGCCCAGTACAAATGTGGGAACGCTTCCTGGTCTAAGTAAAATAGGTCACAAAAAGACTCACTTACAAATAGTATTGATCCACGGGAAAGGGGTATTGCCTGAAAGTCCTGCAAACAAGGAGATTAGATCGTCTCCAGGCAGATGGATGTAGCTCTATGCAAAGGGAAAACAGAGCAAGCACCAGTTGTTCAATAATCTGCTAAACTGACTCCAGAAGTATCTGTTGCTTGAGAGAAAAAAAAAAAAAGGAAGGGGGGGCACTATGGGAAAGGCACGTGGAGTGGTGGTATTGCTAGGTCAGATGTACTTTTGGTATACATTAAATAAGCTCCTGCCGCCTCCCTCCCTCCTCCTGCTACTGTGCTCATACAAAATGTTCTTTAAAACCTTGTCCTTAAACCTTGCTGTCCTGGAAGATGCTCAGCTGGCTCCACGTGCTGGACGGCAGGCAGCCGCTTGCACGCGGACACCTGCGTCCGCAGAGCTGTCGTTCCTCCCGCGGGGAAAGACACCGTGCAACAACACGGGGCAGCCGGTCCCCACCCAGGAGAGGCCAGGTGAAATACTGATGAGATGCTCGTGCATAAAATAACAGCCGACGTGTGTGGAGCCACGTGGTTAACGTGTTGAGCTGGCAGGCGAAGGCCAGGGCAGTAATGCTGATTTACACCAGCTTCTGGCCCCAGACATTTCCCCTTGTTTTAAATAACGAGCAGTAGTTAAAAGGCGACACAAAGGCCTCCTTGATCCTCACGGCATACTTCCCATCCTACTTGGATTCATTTGCTCCCGCGTTTCTCGTGATAACCACTGCAGGCAAGAGGCTTTATAATGCAGTCCATAAACTCCCACCGGTGGAGCTCGGCCAGTGCCAGCCGATGACCCAGCAGGCAGCAGGCGTGTGCGGCTCTGCTGACTCAGTGAGCCGAGTCTGCTTTTAATTTCCTTTCTCTAGTTTCTCTTCATCCTGCAAGAAATAACTGTGAAGTAAATCAAATGGCCTATCTCCGCAGGCTGCCCCTCGGCTTGGCGCGGGACGAAGAGCGGGGAGAGGCTGCCAGCGCTGGGGCTGCTCGACAAAGTGGGCTCTGTTCGCAGCGTAGCGCCCGGCCGCAGCGATCCGCTGCGGCTGCCAGCGGGGCCTTGCCGCGCATTGCTGCTCCTCCGCGGTGCCAAGGATGAGACTCACAGAAATTTGGGAGGAGGAGGAAGAGCGCGGTGGTGGGGGGGAAAGGGCTTGTTCTGCGTTTGGAGCGGCTTTTTGTTTTGTCTGCAGCCTTGGCCTGAGAGCCCTGCCAGGGAGGCGAAGGAGCCGAGAGAGATGCCACGGGGAAGCGCTCTCGGACTGACTTGCAAGGTAGTTTTTCCAGTTAACACCCAGCCCGGGAATCAGGGACATCATGTTACTGGAGGCACATGTGGAACAGGAGCCCGGCACATCCGTGCTAACAGGCCCGCAGAAAAGCAGGGCAGGCTGGCTAAATTCCAGCTTCACTAAATTGCCTGAAAGTCCCCTCTATGTTATAAGCTCGGTCTGGTATTCCTGACTTCTCTTTCTGAAACATTATTTAATGCTCCCGTGCCCTGCTGAGCAACCATGGTGCTGCATCTCGGAGGCAGGTCATCTTTCCTAAATCCGCCTCGTAGGAGGCTTAGTGGGCCAGCGCCTGCAGTCCACGCTGAGCCACCGGCCCAGCTATTGTTTGTGCAACTTGCACGGCTTTGACCTCTATCGGACTGGGTTTGAAATTTCTGGTGAAAACCACTGCAAAGATGCAAAGCATCCTTAGGGGAAGAGGCTCTGCAGACTCCCCGGCCGTGAAGGGGAGGACCTCGTGGTGCTGCTCTGCACCCTCAGAGCAACCTCAAATCTCCAGAACTTCATTTCCCTTCTACTCTCGATCCTTTCGGGTGGTATCCGTTTCCTCATCCAACTAATTGTACAGGAAACAGCAAAGGCAGATCCTGAAACTACTCTTGTGTCTAATGCTATCAAGGGAAGTTCAATTATTATCACTAATACAACACACATGTTTACTGGGCATGTCAGCAGCCTGTTCATGACACGTGGCCTGGCAGAACAACACGCTGCCAGCCGCCCTGTAACACTATCCGCAGTTACAGAGCTGGAAAATTCCCTCCAGTATGCCAACTGCCATTACCTCAGGTTTACCAGCTCCCTGGAGCACCCTAAGGACCCTTGGGTTACTGCCTGTCCTAGTTTATTTTACATAGCTGCGTTATGTAGTGTAGTGAGGGTCAGCTGTCTTGTCAAAACCAACGCGGGCCGTGGTAAGGACCAGAGCTTCCTAAAGAGCTGACTTGTGCGACTGAGCGATAGTAACCCAGTGACTTTCCATTGGGTTGCCTTCTCCCTGTCCCCCTTATCACAGCATTTGCAAGTAAAAGCACAAGGATTTGCATCAGCAGAGATGCACATAGGACATCTGTGGGCACACCTGTGACCTATCAATATTTACCTCTACTATTACATTTTAGCAGTTATTTTATGTTTTGTTTGCAACAGCTCTTGCCTTGAATTTGTTTTTTGCCCTGAATAAGTTCATATTTAACAGCTGCCTGACAGGTAGCTTCTATTCTTTACTGTCTTTTTTGTTTGTAATAGAAATACTCAGGAAGGCTCAGCCTGATGTGAGAATAAGAGAGAAAGAGCCAGGTAGAAATAACAAAACTTAGTATGTATCGAACTTTAAGATATGTTTACAGAAAGTTGATTTTACAGTAATGGTAGAGGTTCAGTTCTCATCTTAATAGTGTTGCAATGTGTCCTGTAGCCATGCATGTAGGCAAATAGTTTGTACATAAGATGCTGTGAAAGTAGGCTCTGCATCACTCTTTGGTTTGGTTGTTCACTCAAAAGTGAACAACAACGATAGAAAACAATCTGGGAGAACTGAGAAACCTGAACATTTTATATGGGTTTAAAGATGCAGTGTATTTTTAGCATATGGTAAGCTTTCTAGGACATCTGTGGGTCCAGTTTCACTTCTAATTAAGAAATAAGTGAAGATATATTCCTTCTTTGTATCTGTCTTCCCGTGTGATTTCATTTGCTGCATCCCTTCATACTGAAAACTAATGTCTATCTTTTGAGGCATTCTCCTGTAGAGAGGATGCGCTAATGATCTCAAGCAGAAAGATGATGATAAAAGTTATGAATGATCCTCAAAGTTATGAAAAAAATGGTTGGAGAAGGGGGCTGCTTAGCCTTTACTCTAATGTGTTTGTTGTTTACAGTATAATCCTCAAAATAAGCTGTCATGCTGTAGTATCTCCCCAAATTATAATATCATTCTAATAATTACATTTATAGCCCTGTTTGTTTTCATTTATGGTTTAACAGACCAGCTGGCAATTAGGCCTTAATTATATTATTATGCAAAGTAGCTCCATTTATTTTTATAACATTGGCCACAGTATAAGCTGTATTTGTGTTTAACTGTGAAATCAACCATGGCAACATACTGTGATGATCCGTGTGTCACAGCTGGGAATGCTGTACAGCTTGACTGAGGAAGGTGCAAAGGCACTGGATACATTACAGTGCTTGGATTCCCCATGCGCATCAAGACGCAGGAGTCTAACATGACTGCTGAGTATTTGCCCTGGATGCAGCACCAGTCTCTTGGTATTGTTATTGCTCCTCTTCTCCTCCTTACAATTTCTCAGCAGAAAAAATCAAACTGTGATGTTGCAGTATAGCACAAGGCTCTCCCAATTCACCCATGCTTCTGGTGAGCTGTACAGCTCCCTGGACTCTCAGGGGCATGCTGTTGGCAGCTTGCAGAAATAAAAATCTTGGCATGTGCATTAGAAAGCCTTCAAGAGTGTTGGAGAGAGTAGACATTCTGCAAGTCATCTCTGACTTTCAGGCCACCAGTTATTCATTCTAAGCTAGGATACTACCGGAGGAAATGCCTACAGCCATACAGATGCCTGGTATAAATGGGTGCTGGTCCTCCTACAGAAGCTTTTACAGAGCACAGGGAAAGCTTATTGTTCCTAGCAGTAGAAGAGGTTTGCACAAGACAAGGCAGAAGAAATCTCTTCCCTCCTCATCCTGCTTCAGCCATGTCTCCTGTTGGGATTCCACTTTCCCAGTTCTCTCTCAGTCCTCATTTCTCTCTTCTCTATTCTCATTGTCAGTTTTTGCTCTGTTTCTTGCTACATTCACATGAGTCAGAGTTTTTTTCACCCTTCTCTCTAGCAACCAAGTTTGAGAATTCCAGGTCTCCAGCTGTAGATGGTCATTTTCTTCCCAGCTGTCTGCTTACCAAATACACACACACACACACTCACATGCTCATGCACATATAAGAAAACAGCTTAGAATTTGTGATCACAAATGTTTCAGAGATAGGGTATGACTTGCATATGGCTCCAGGTGTTAAAATCTGTATTGGCCAGGAGATGTTGGTCTGCAAAGTAAATATAATAACAATTCACAACACTAAGGGGGTTGTGAATAACAGGAGAGACTACAAATGCCTTGCTCTTACATAGCTGTCTTCACTCATTGGGCTTTTTCACAGAGCGACTTATCTTACTAGACAGGGACCAAACAGACATGAGTTCAGCTCTTGGCATAGCCACAGACATCTTGTATGATCTCAGACAAGTTACTGAGTGGGCTGCTCTTGAAATCTGCTCCTGCAAGTGGGGATACTATCTCTCATTCCACTTTCCCATCATATCTGTTTGGATTGTCCTCTCTTTGAAAAAAAGACTGTGTCTTGTATGTGTCTGCACATCTGGTGCCTCTGAGCAGTATCTGGTTTTAGTGGGAAGTCCATGCCGTCAGTTACCTGGGATTTTAGGCTACAGGATGCGTCTTATTGCTCCAAGGTAGAGAGTAATTAAATTAGGTCATCTAATGTACTCGTTCAAAATGTAACTGTTGCTTAGGCTTATATTGTCTCTTCCTTAGCCCCATATGCCAAATAACAGTACCAGGATAAATTACTCCAGGATTGTTACTTTTATCTGTTATGTTAGGAAACTGATACGGAAAGGTTGACTTGTTCCCTGCAACACTGGTTGTGCAGTTCAGAGTGGAAACTTGGTGTCCTGCCTCCTCCCCACCACTCTATCTGCTAGTGAGAAATGATAGAGGGAATAAAAGGAGCTTCCAACTGAGAGCGCAGAAGCAAATGAAAATAACCATTTTATGGAAAAATGAGTAAATATTTTTTCAGAATTTGTTTTTAAAACAAAACCAACAAAGAAATCAAACCCTTTAGAGTTTAGCTTTAATGCTGTTTGAATGTCCTAGTGCCTTATTTTTGTTTGTTTGTTCAAAACCAGTCTGTCAATCCTTAATGGAAATAACTGGAGACGTGTGTGAATTAACACACACGCACACAAAAATGCAGACAGCAAGAAGAAGTCATTCCACAGTCTAGCCTTGTTAAAGAATACAGTCACTTTCCAGCAGCAAACCTTCCCCCCTCGGTCTCTCCAGCCAGAGGAATTTCTTTCACCTCCTCAGAAGCTGCTTATTAAAGCTAGGCTGGTACTGGTTCCCAGGTAATAGAACAGCAGCAAAGCTTAACTAATCTATATTTTTACTGCAGTAATTAAACTGTGCACTTGCTAATAAAAAGGTAACACTTTAAATTAAGGCCCCATTTTTAAATGCTGTATTAATATTTATGAAATGATTACTGCATACAGCTACATTCTTTAAGGACTTATTAGAACGTGTGTTATAAAACTCAATTGTAATAAAGCCTTAATGGTTATGCTCTGGCGAGCTGCAATTTTTCAGCCCTGCAAGTGGCGTCTTCTAAATACGGGAGGAAAACGCCCTTACCTCACCCAGAGTCCCCCCAAAGTTTTGCTTCTCTGCAACTGTAGGTCCTGGCCCAAGTGCTTTCGCTTCATGATCTACAGGGTAAGGGTAGGATTCAGTGGCCTAACAGCTGGCAGTTCATGTCTAGTTGGGTGCTCCAGGGGGTCTTGCTTGCTCTCCACCTGCCTTGGAAAGATCTGGAGCCTTCAATGACCTATCTAGATACGATCCCATATATCATATCTGCCATGCCCTACATCTATCCAGGTTTCCATAGGGGTCTCAAGGAGTGCTAGACAGCTATGTTTATGTAACTGAATCCTCCCCTCAGTGTCTAGACTAACTTGGATAACTAGGTTCCTTCAACAGTGAGTAGAAAGAGATAGGACTGCCGGTGACAGTTTATCCCCCCTTCCCTGAGCATTTTGACATCTGTTTGGAAACTCCACCTAAATTGAAACTGTCTGAGTTTATTTGCATCTTCAGAGAGCACTTGCAGAGAAAACAGCATGACGTTACTCTCAAAAAAGTTCAGACTCTCATCACCATAGTCCCTTCATGGGCCAGTAGATACAGAGGACAAAGACCAGTGGTCCGTGAGCAGCAGGGAGACAAGGTACTTAAGTAGATTATCATCTTGATAAAGGAAAATAACGTAATGCCAAGATGCTCTTGATACTCATGTTTTCAGTATAGCATCAAGATACCCTGATGTATATTTGCAAGTTTGTCCATTTGATGAAGATAAGCTGATTCCCAGCTCTCAAAGCCCATAGATTGCTTTGCCTGAGTTCCTGTATGATTCAAGCCACATGATGTCCCTTTGCTATTGCTACAAAAAGCCGTCAACAGACAAAAATGTGTCTTCCAGAAAAGCTGCCATTGATAGCTGAAAGATGACAGATAATAGGGAATATATCAGTGGTTACTAAATGTCACTGTTAAAAACATTATCTTCTTTTTAAATGTTTAAGTTGCCTGGATATAACCTGTAGCTCCTGGCAAAACTGTTTGCCCCTCTGAACTGTTCAGCCCTTCTGCGCTAGACTAAAGGACTCCTTAACATCCTGTATATTATTCCTACGGAGATAGATTTTAATTGAATTCCTTTTCAGGCTTCTTTTTGATAAGCTAAAGAGATGCAACTCTTGTCTCTCTCACCCTGAACTATTACATTTGGTCTGCAAAAGTTTGCATTGGGATAAGTACTATTAAAAAATTTCATCAACATGCATTTTGCGAGGGCTATCAATTAAGGTGATAATTTGCATCAAGTCTTTTTCTTTTGTTGGTTTTTTTTCTTTCTACAGTTGTATTTGTTTGTGAAGCAGTCTGCCAGGTCATGGTATTCCTACCTCCTGCCCTTTCTTTTTATTTCAACTTCCTAGAAAGACAGACTTGAGGTCCCAAACCTGCAAAGACTGAATGTCTGTAAGGTACTTTCCATCATGAATAGCTCAATTTCAGCCAGTGGGAGTACTTATGCATAACGTTATTCCCATGTAGAAGTGTTTGACAGTTAGGAGCGCAAGTGATTAACCTCTTTTAATTAAAACTTGCAAAAAATTCCAGCACAACAACATCATAAAATCTGGAATAAACTCGGAGGGAAAAACTGTTTTTTTGTGAAACAGTCCCTCAAAACAAAGACAGTCTGCACCCCAAACATCCAACATCTGTAAGGACCAAAATGCAAAGAGTTTGTGCTCAAACTGACCTAAGTTAAAGCATAGACTTTATGGTCTAGTAACATAGCAACATTTGTTATGCATAAAAACAGCATCCAAAATGACACAATAAAAAAAGAATTATCTGTGATTAGAATTAAACTATTGAAATGTCTCCAGCTGGAGCCAAAATTTGGAAGGGGACAAGGGAGGGGGAAAGGGAGTTTATTATTTCAGTAGCTGTAGTGAAAATCCCCTCTGGGTGCTTTGCAAACCACCCTCTGCTCTTTGAAACCATCCCCCTCATTGACATGGTAATGGTCTTTGTTGAATTCAAAGACGATTACATCAGAAATGTGTGGCCTCTTGTGGGTTTTCCAAGGCTTATAAAGCACACAAATTATATAAAAATATTGGGTTGAAAAATTAGTAAGCCATAGGAGTTTGTGTTGTTTTAGCCACGCTTTACTGCAGGGAAGGAAAACTGTGGCTCCTCCAGACCTTTGCCTAGTCTTTCAAAGCTACTTTCTTTATTATTTTTCTTTTCTGGTGGGCTCACTTCGGATATACAGCCTGTATTTTTAAAGGACTTTCATACTGGAGCAAACTTTTCAACATACTACTAGAGACTGATTCTCCTCTCAACTACTGCAGATCAACTTTACTGTTTCTACAGTATAACCAGGGATAAAATTCTATCCCACAACATTTTGTCAGATGAACTCTACAAATAGACTGCTCTCTTTATGCATTCTTGCACCTGGATGGCAACTGCGTATGTGAAATGGGAAATCATGTTGTAAATGATTTTAAAAATATATTCTTAAGAAATGCTAGATTCACGGATATTTGTGGAGGATTTCATATTGCAAGTTTTGTAAATGAGCTCCAAAGTACATAGTCATTCCATTTCTTTTGCTTCCTCATCATGTATTCGAGCATTGGCGGGTTACTTAGCAGCACTACCTCAAGATGGAGTATAACATACCCAAGATTAGAGGAGCAGAGGTTTCTTCCAGCTCTTCTAAATCTAAAGTAAATCACAACTCACCCCATGTCAGCTCTGTTGTGCAGGACATCACCATATGAAGGGTAGAGCCCAGGTGTGGTTCACTCATGTTTTATACCTGCAACAGCTGAATTCTTGGTATAGCTTGTTTTTCAGAGGTGCTGAAGACAGTGAGTTGAGGTTCCTCTCAAGGAGTTACCAGAGGATATGGAGGGGGGGGGGGTCAGGCCTGCAAGTGGTACGCAGCCCAATATCTCACTTTAGCTACTCGCCTAGCAAAGCTAAATGTTGCTGGAACAGGGATATCATGTAGCTATACACTGTGGTTTCATAAGGACAGAGCAAAGGCTTTACAGCAGCACCAAGTAGAGAACAAAAGCAGCTTTGAAGAGGACAGAGTATCTTCTGGAGTTGGCTTTATTTGGTGGCTGGGGTTTGAGGGATTTGGATTCAGGACTTCTATGTTCTCTTTTCTTGCTGTAAGTCACTTCGATACTCTCAGAATTGTTATTAGTGAGCTGTCTCACTGCTATGAGCTGCCCCTTCTTTTTTCCTTCCTGTGATTAGCAGTGAGGGGAAGAGGTCTCATTCTGCCATGCCCATGGGTCTATCAGAGTCAGATCTGCACGGAGTGCTGCTGACAGAGCCTTGTCCTGAATGGCATGTTTAAAAAAAGCTGTCATCAAAGAACCGTGGGAGATCTTCCCTATAGCTCATTTAAAACCCAAAGAAAGGAGTAAACAGAGGATATGGGGGGAGGTTCCCTTCTTCATTTATAAATTTGTTGAAGATCTTACAGTAAACGAGCTACAGTAAGTGCTGTGACATTCTTCTTTCACTCTCCAGGTCTCTTTCCCTTGGGCTTTCTGCAGTACAAGCTCCCCTTTCTGAGAACTCTGCCTGACTGAATGTTCAGTGCTAATTAGATAATTTCCCAAAATGTCAGAAAGCCATTCTGAAGGTCAGCTTCCAGGAGAAATTGATGTAACAGTGTTGATCCAGGTTATTGACATAGTTTATCAGGAGTTAATGAATGAGCTACAGCAAGCGTTCCCTTACTTTCAAAGAGGTTACCATGTAATCAGGCAAATTGTCCACACCTCAGAAGCAAATAAAAGAGGCTTAGGAAAAGGAATGTGCTGTGGGTGAAATGTATTTGATCTAGTCTGTCTGGCATTTCTGGAGAGCACAAGTTTATGTATGTTCTGGTTGCAGTGTGACAACAAAATTGTCTGCTTGGACCAAGGCGGTTTGTTGTTTGCTCCAGCAAGAGGTTGAGATTTTGGAGGATATGTGAAACAGGGAGAAGGTGGGAGGGAAAACACCTTCCACGTCTTTCTAAGTGCACAGAGGTCATAGACAGTATGCACAGAAATAATAAGGACATTCAAGAGGCCGGACTAGGCAAAGCTGGGATACTTTTCAAAATGGAAAGAAAGGGTGATCTAGAGATCATATTGTTAAGATTTGGAAGACCCCAAGCAGATTAATTGCTTTCTCTGGTACAGATTCCCACTGCGTGGCCACAAGTCACAGGACTCAGCTGGCTGAAAAACTGTCTTTGGCGGGGAGGAGTTTTCAGCTGGATCAGCTCGTGGGTCTGGCTGAGCGCATGGTCCTGTGAGCTGCCGTGCTAACAGGAGAGGGCTGGGGGACTCTGCAGCTGGCGGCAGAAGGCAGGGCAGGACCTTCCCTTTCAGCAGCAGTAGACCTAGATCAGCCCAAGCCCAGTCATGAAATCGTATGCTATGACTAAACAGAGGTACTCATAGCAAAGATGCCCTCCTGAAAGGCACAGGTAACACTTCCAAAGCATCCAGGGCAACTCAAGTTTCATCAGCTTCCAGAAAAACTGAAATCACCAAACACCAAAACCTCTTGGACCTTTGCATTTGAGGGGGGGCACACAAGCTCCAATGAGTTCAGCTGGAGCTGCTGGCCCAAGGGGCTGCCCACCAAGCAATTGCTGCCGAAGGAACATTTTCTTTCCGCTCCCTTCACAGTCTGGCATGATCAGGGGGCAGTGATTTCCTCTTGCAAACTTTGCTACAAAGCAGTGACCTGCAGCCAAAACAAAACCATTTCAATTTTCTTTCTCTTCTTGAGAGGGAGAGGGAGGCTGGACAGCATAAGATCATCACAAAGTCCTCTCAAGCTATGCTTTCCCTGCACAAAGGGGTCAGTGGCTGTATCAGCTTGCCAGATCCCTGCTACATCTCTCTGCACTCCCTGCTCTCCTGTCCCTCCTCATGTCTTGCAACAACTCACTTACTTATTTGGAGGCTGAACCAGGAACTGGATCAGGAAACAGATCCAAAGTTAGAAAAAAAAAAAACTATGAGAAAAAAAAAGTTGGCTTGCCATTTATTTGGGTTTTTCTAGGCAGCTCCAAGTTCCCTGTTCAGGCCCCAGCACAGCCCCGTCACACTGCGGGGCCAGTGCCCTGCACAGAAAGAGAAGCAGAGCCATCCTGGGAAGCCAGCATCGCTGCTGAGCACTTTGCATCCTGAAACTGTGCCGTCCGTCTCCCCAGCGCTGCTCGGTTGCCAGGCTGCTGTTAAGAAAAGCAGCAGTGCCAGGAATTAGCTATTCATATATGGTTTATGTATAAACACTGCGTGTTCACCAGAGCACCCGCTACCGCAGACCTAATGGGACCTTTAGCTCTGCCTGTGTGTACGGGGCAGATAAATTTAGAAGTGAGATAGTCTGTTTTGACTACTAATTAGGTGGGTCTGAAGACAGGAGGAGATGTAGGGGAGATGATTTTTCCCTCAGTGGCTGCTTGGCACTGTTACATTAACCCACGCACACATGATTAATTGCCCCATCATTCAAATAGCTCTTTTTATTCCAGCCACTCACAATATTATTATTATGAGCTACTGTTTTTCCAAAGCCAATTATTGTAGGATTGAAACACAGCATCTGCCCTTGTGTGTGTGTACATGCATAAATAAGAAACCAGTAATCAAATAGAAGAAATACATTCATTTTTTTCTTTCCTTCTTTTTCTCTCTTCCTTCCAGCATTTCATACCGTATATAAAAGCCCTTGAAGGGAAAGGCTTGGATTTAAACAAGCAATGGGACAAAAGTTTGTAAGGGGAAAAACTCAGTGGGACCCTGTAGAACAAACACATGTGTAAAGGCTTTGTTTCAAAGTGGATTAATGCAAAAGCCTGTTGGGGATAATTTTTAGGCTTTGGCCATTTTTAAAGGGTTGAGGAGCAGGAGTAAAGTGAGAAAACAATTCTCTGTAGGAAGCTGTAGCAGACTAAATGGAGCTTGTTGTTATTGGCAGAGGCATCGATGCTGAGGGCAGCAGCATCGTTACTGGAGCTGGAGGCAGTGGAGGTTTAAATAAATAAGGAGCGATCCATGAACCAAGATAAAGTGTGATCTAGCTGTGCAGGGTCCTCCCGTTCTCTGAAGCAAGGAGGTTTGTTGGGGTATAAGTAAAGGGAGATGAATGAGGGTTATCAGAGGGGAGATGCAGGAGAAAATGAAGATTTATTTATCTTGGTTGGCTGGTAGATGAAGTGCTGAGGGGTTATGAATTAGTCTCACTCTTGATGAGGAATAAAGATTTTGTCTGTGCATCTCTTTTGCACAAAGGCACGTATATGCATTCTTCCCAAGGGCAGAACTGGAGAACGACAAAATCCGGAAGCTACTGGGCTGTCGCCCGCTCACTGCCCGCATCGCTCACCTAATCTAGCGGAGTCTTTCCATTTGGTTTCAGTGGCTTTGGCTCAGGGAAAAACCCAAATCTTCCCACCCACTTCTACTCTGGTCTTATTCAGTGGCAAGCACATGTAAAATTGATGGGGATTATTGTTGGCTAAGGCCAGCATTAACACAGGATTTGGCCCAACATCTCACACGCAGCTAAGCAATATTAGTAACAATAAAAAAAACAACAACTATGAAATACTTGCAAAACCAGTAGCCTGCAAGACTGTGCACAAAGTCAGGTCTTACGCCTGGCAGCCTGACCAGGAAGGATTTGAAAGAACATATTCCCCAGCTCTAATCCTCACCGACGCAGTGTGGAGATTTCAAGGCTCGGTGATGAGAACTCACGCTGCCTGCACGGCGCAGCGAGATCACAACCAGCCGCTCGCCAGTCCGTCCTCCCACTGTTAGACAGAGCTCCTGGGGGCTGCCGTGGGCAAAAGGCTCCGTGAACAGGGAGAGCAAAGCCAGAACCAAGGGCAGAAACAACGCACGAGGAATGCCTTGGGGAATCCTGCTGCCTTTTGCATCCCTTGCTGTTATACCTCACCTTTTCTTAGCAGCAAACTAAGCCCAGCTGAGAACAGGGACATCTGAGGTTACTCTGATTCTGATATTCAAATGCAGTCTGATCTCGAATAACATTTTTAAAGGTGGCTCTGTGCTAGAAGTCCCACCAGGCGTGAGCTGTCGGCCTCGCAGCCCAGCTGCACAGCTCCCTGTTCCTGCGCTGGGATGAGAAGACTGCAGCAGCTCAATTAAAATAATGTCAAGGCGAACATGTGAAAAATTGCCCTGCGTTCACAATTTCCCGTGTTCACGAGGAAAATGCTGATTCTTGATTAAGCATCTGGTGCATGGAGGTGGGGGACTTAAGTAGGAAGAAATGATTTTGATTTGTCAGTTAGAGACTTCGTTTTGACAGGATATTTGAATTTATCTTAGGATTTGGAAATTTAAAAAAAAAGATACTTGTTCATTTTCAGTTTGGGAGATATTCGCCCTATTTTTTTTTCTTGGATTAAACTTTGGAAAAAAATAGAAAAAGGTAAGAAAATAATTTTTCTCATTCTGGCTTGACTCCTTGAATCGTTGACACTGAAAATACATTTCAAAACAGTAAAAACTAAGGATAAAATGGCAGAGTGGCCTTCCTCTCTCCTTTTCAGTTTTAATTCTTTTCTACTTTTCCAACAATATTTCAAGTAGAAAATGATTTTTTGACGCATTCTGCAGAAAACTGGCAGCATCTGCTGAGCGCTGTCTGAAGGGGATTTTCCTCTGGAAGCTCCTGCCCGGGGCTCCCTTCCCCGCGCCGCTCTCGGCGCCCGAGGCCCCGCGCTGGTGCTCAGCTCGCGTCTGGAGCGGCCCCGTCGCCAGACCCCTTCCCGCGTCCTCAGCACCCGTTTAAGCAGCAGCACCGGCCCTCGTTTCCGTGCTGTGTTGCCTGCAGGATTTTGGAGCGGCCAGGGACCGCTGAATGCTGCTATTCAGTGGTGTGTGCAGGGGCTATACCCGTGCCTGTATTAAACAAACCAGTTACAGGTGAGACGCATCCCAAAAAACTGCTTTGTGTCCCAGGTCGGCCGGGAACGGGGCCCGGTTCTGGGACTGAAGGCCGACAGCACAAACTCATTTTCGGGTGCCAAAAAAAGTGAACGACAGCGTGTCTGCTGCGAGCGCTGCAGTACGAGGGGGACAGAGAGCTGCTCTCCCTCCCAAGCTTTTATGCCCAAATAGGCAGCGTGACTGTTAAAATCGGCGCTCCCAGCACCATTATAAGAGCAAAACCCACCACCACGCACCTGATTCCTGCAGCCAGAGCCAGCAGAAGCCCGGGGCTTTGGAATACACGGGATCAAAGAATCAAGAGCCTGTTTGTAATTTCTCTATGTAAATAAGAGCAGCATTTGTGCACTCGGAGGCTGTATAAAGAAGCCTTGGTTTAGCAGTAAAGGAGAACTATTTTTACAGAAGCTGGTGAGAGAGGCTGGAGCCACCGATTTAACAGGATCACAATGAACAAAAAAAGTCAAGCCTGGAACTGTTTATTTTAATTTAGGGCTTTTGGGGGGATGGCGGGCTAGTGGGGTGGGAAGATATTATTTTTATAGATTTAATCAGACAGACAGGATTTGTGGGCATTGCTAATTGAATGAAGAAAACTGAGAGAGTAATCTGCTTTGCCTTGAAGTTCTCCATCTCTTT
This sequence comes from Rhea americana, assembly GCF_003343005.1. NCBI lineage: Eukaryota > Metazoa > Chordata > Aves > Rheiformes > Rheidae > Rhea > Rhea americana. The sequence continues at coordinate 7,483,358 of NW_028186258.1, forward strand.
TCTCTTTGTGCTTGACAGTCAAAAGAAAAGCAATTAAATCACCTCGTGTAGGCTAGGAAGGGCTGACAGACCTCAAGGGATGTACACAAATAAAAAGAAAAAAAGGTGCTTCATTTTGGAGGGGATGCTTGAGGGCCTTCAGTCTCCCCCAGGTTCAGCAGCCCATCTGAATCAGCTCTGCGTCCATTTACTTTCCCCATGGCAAATAAGAGCTGGCAATGCTGCCATGGTATTAGCGGATCAGCACTTCCAGAAGGATGCTCAGCATATCTCAGTGTCTGGAGAAACCTGTGAAAAGTGAGCCCTGGGAGGGGCAGAGCGAAACGTTCAGTAATTGCCAGGACTCAGCCTCTTCCTGACATTTTTTTTTTAAATCTCTGCATCCCTGATAATGAATCCTGTAATGAACTCTGTGACACAGGACACCTCATTTTTCCTGTTTCACTGATGGACAACTAAGGAGTACGTATAGATCCAAGCCACAGGAAAGTGCTACACCAAAGTCACCGAAGTCATACATCAAAGCTCTACTCTTAGGGAGCTGGAAAACATTTAAATGCTACCATTCCACCCAGCCATGCACACTTTTCCCCCTGTGCTTTCACTGTGGACTGCCCCACACACCCAAAAGGAAAACAGAAACCAGAACAAAACAAAATTGCACATAGGTGAGTTGAGGATTTTTAGGGGAATTACTTTCCTCGGTGGTTTGTTTTATTTATGGCAGAGGGATTTGCAAGCCACTCACGTGATGAAGAACAGCCTCAAAGCTGCAACTTCTTCTGTCTGCTCAGTGATGTCGCCAAGAAAGCCACCAGCGTGTCCGTGTGCCGCTCGGCACACCCAGCAGTCCCGTTAGGGCAAATGTGTCGGGCTCACGTAGGAGGCAGGACTGAGCAGCACATTAGTTACAATCCAAAAACATAATCTACAAATATTTTCTATATCATAATTATACAAAATGAGTGGAAATTTCTCCCCCCTTCCACTAGTCCCAAAAACATAGTCCATTATGAACAGAGAACCGTGCTGCCAACTCAACGGGAACATAAATACCGTTTAAGTCTTTTTGTACAGTGGAGTAGCCGGAAAGTGGAAAAATGATTGAAGGACAAGTGGTTTTTAAAATCCCCCCAAGGCCTGTAACTTACCTGTTTATTTCAAGAAGAGCGGCCAGTGCCAAACGGGAAGGAGTCCCTTGCACTGCTATCATGTTCTATTTCCAGAGATTATTTCAAAATAAACATGGATTGAATCCCTGCTTTTCTCTTTCCCTCGGCATTAACCCGCACGGTGCCTACACGGTTGTGCGTGTAGCTAAGGGCTTGGGGTATTCCAGCAAGGCCTCTGATCCGTACTCCTGTATGGGCATGAGGATTTGCAGGCTCTGGGCCACAGCGGGTCACTACCAGAGCTTACAGCAAGGTGGAGCCTTCAGAGCCAAGAGCTGCCTAGGTTTTCCCCCTCGGCCCTCCAGAGGACACTCGGAAATGAAAGCATTTGGTGATGAAAATAAGGTTGTGTTCAGCCAGTGAGTGAGGACTGCAGCATGATCCAAGTTGCAGAAGACAGGACCAGGCAGATAACCCCACACATCAGCATGACTTTGGCTCCCAGGCATAAATTCAAATGATCCTCTTCTTAGTGCATAAAACAAATCCGTTGAAAGTGAAATTCCCAGATCATTTGTAACTGACTTCCAGAAATGGAAGAGAAAACTCATAAAGTCGTCAGAGTAGATAAAAACCTATCTATCTCGAGGAATGTGGAACTGGGAAGTCTATTATAATTCTTCCCTGATAGTCTTTGGGAAAGAAGGAGAATTAGCTTAATCTTCATGTTTCATGTTAATCTTAATAGGAGTGTGAATTCAGTGCTAAACAGCATGGAATTTATATCAGGTTAAAAGAGGACAGGACTAACAGCTATTTAACAGCCAATTCCTTTTCCTTTATTGATACAAGTGACCCTGCCGGAGCTGTGCAACAACACGCAGGGCCATCCGTCAGAAATAATGGTTAACAACACAGACGGCTGCGGACTACGGACTGCGGGCTGTATGTACGAGGCCTCATACCGAGCCTGGTATCATGCCAACTATTAACACTCAACTTCAAAGAAGAGATACGAATTTATCACTGATCTATACTACCTGTAGCAATTCTGTAACTCTCAAAACATTCCCTGTATGCTGACCCTGCGTCTTCTTTCTATCTGTTCGGATTTAGATGCAGCTTATCACTATATTACCGAGCTGCTTTTCTGCAGTGTTGCCCAACACATGAGGACAGTGACCACCTAGGTACATTTCCATACTTGGTGGCAGCTATGGAAAGCCTGAACCCACCAATAGCAAGTGCAATCCAGCTGTGATAAGGAGGTTACCTGGAATTGGTGGAGTGAGACAGACATGAAAGAATGAGGAAAAAATTGTTGACTGATTGTACAGAACACGGTGAATTCTTGTAGTGAGGTATAAGCTCAAATCACAGATGGCCAAGCAGTTGCCAAATCAAATACCGCATGCCTACTGTGAGGAGAAAAGCCTCAGCAATGCTGTGAATAGCCTTAGGGAATGGCTCCCTGAAAACCTCCTTTGCCCAGAAAATCTATGGATAAATAAATCTCAGCTCTCCTTATTTATTGTAGATGTTCTACTTTTCAGTTCATAAAGACTTATTCCGCCCTGTTCTCCTGCCCTTGACTCCCCAGTTCTGCCATGCCAGCTGAGGATGCAGCTCCAAAGTGTGAAAGCAGAGGAGGAGTTGGCCTTTGTTTTTGTGCGTGTCTGTCGGTGATAAAGGCGTGATGGAGAGGAGCACGAGACAAAAGCATGATGAAGATGTTTCCTTTAAAGCAAGAGAAAAGGAACTACCTTGAAATATGTTAACCACACTAGAGTTACTGTAAAGAGATAAAAATTCTGAACTCTTAAGCAGTTTTAGCTCGTACAACAGAGTCATTCTGCCATTGGCTGGCTGGCTGGCGGCTGCCTCCGTGCTGCACTCTCTGTGCAGACCTTATTCTCAAGCTAGCTGCGAGATATCACATTGCAGGAGGTCTAGTGGCTATTTGGAGATGTCCTCTTGAGAGGTAATGCTCCAGGTAGAAAAAAGATTTTTAAATGGCAAGGAAAGAAAGCTGAACTTCCCCCCCTCCTCTTCTGGGAAGGGTGGTTACTGGTGCAGCAGGGCTGTAGCATGGGACCTGGTAGATCCAAATTCTACTCTATGCTCAGCTGCAAACTTTGGATGTGAGTTAAGTGACTGAAACTCTATTTTATTCAAAGACAGGTGAAACAGTTCCATATTTCATAGATTTAACATGAAGAGAAATGCTTTAGAAGTGTCAAGAATTTTTGTTTCAATTTTTTTCATAAACACAAATACGTATTTTAGGCCAGGCTCGCTTGTAGCCACTGTACTGCTGGTATCCATCACAGAATACATTTCTTCAAGTGTCTGAGCAAATGGTATTTTTCAAATATATCCCAGGTGCCAGGCACAAATTACGAAATCTAGGTAATATGAATAATGATGACTGACACTGTAATTGCAGAAGATCTCTGGTTGTGAAAGAGATTTTTGCATTTTTAACAGGGAGAAATGATATCAAGAAAGCAAAACAGAAAAATTTTTAAATTTAGCTTCCTTCTTCTTCCTGGGATTACAGAATAAGGTGTTCCAGATAAGCTGTCACAATATTAAGAAAGCAAAGCGCTAACTGGATGTTTGAAGTGCAATCATGTTTTCTTCTAGCCACCCTTATCTCAATTGCCATTATAAACCATCACCTGCAGCTCTCTAGCGTGTCCAAGTAACTTTCATCTGGCATCAACGGAAGCTGTAAAACAAGTTCATGCATAATTTGCACTACCCAGGTGTCTGCAGTTTCCATTTACTGATACTCTCAAAACTCCCAGCCAGTTTCAGCTAACTGGCTTCATACCTGCAGAGATGGCAGTAATGATATTCAGTTTAATAATCTCAAGATCTTTGTGCCAGTTGAGCTAAAGACTCACCAGATTCTCATCTAATGAGCAAAACTAACATATGATAAGAGATCATTAAGAAAACAGAGGCACTAAAGAGGGAACTCCAGAACCAGCTCAAGGCTTCTCAGCAGCTGAAGGAAACTTAAATTTTGCTGCCCCGAAAACAGGCCTAGGTTGTGTCAGCTTCAGGAAGGAGAAAGGTAGGTAGGGGAGATGAATCAGGACAAATAGTTGGGGGAAGCAGTGATAATCCAAGCTTGCTTTCCTTCAACCCATCTGTTAATAGCAGCCAGCAGGGCTATCGAAGGAGTAAGGTGGATAACTGAGCCATAGATAATTTTCTTTCCTAGCAGTTTGCTGCCCCAGGCAATTGCCTGCCTTGTCTGTGCCAGGAGTGAGTGATGGGGCCGTGTGAGTAGACTGCAGTCCTCGTGTCACTGGCGAAGGGACAGAAAAACTGGCCTAACTTGGTGCAATCTAGGAGCAGCATACAACTGCTGATGCCATCACGGTCCTGTTTCCATACCAACCTCAACAGCTTTCAGTTTTGATGGGTCAAATGAACAGAAATAGAATGTCAAATGAATGTCAAATGAGCAGAAATAGAAATTGATATTATTCTCAGCCAAAACAGAGGCTTCTTCATTTCCTCATGTTGTAAACTCTTTTCATCTGAGCAGGGATTTGGGATTTTGCTTGGGCCACTGCATCATTTGCCATGTGCAGGAAACTGCGATGAGTAACTTACACTGATGTTGCTGCTGTTGCAGCTGTTTCTCACTAGTTGTTTGTCGTGACAGGGTATTGCCGCTCTCACAAGTTGCAGAAGTCTTTTGTGATAGCAGTTTCCTCACTCCTAGCTGCTGGAGTCCAGTACATCCAGAAGAGCCCAAGTAGCCACTGAAACGAAAATAGGAAGTGTTTCAAAGTGTTTGCAAAGGTAACCTTGAAAGGCTGAATCAGAGAATTGTATCCCAGAGACAGAGAAGCCATGGAGCATATAAAAAGAACTAAAAATATCTCGTAATCTCATGCGAGTATCTCATGATACTTGCAGCTGGCTTGTAACTCCTCAGTACCTGAGATTAGCGATATTACTTGTAATTCCTGTGAAAATAAGTCTGTTGGTTTCAGTCTAGTTCACTTTGGAATTCAACAAATCATCCTTTTTCCTGGACAGCAATCCGTATCCGTCTGCACTCTAGCCCGAGCAAAGGCTGGCTTTCAAGGGGCTTCAGAGACAGGTCACACCTCCAACTTCTGGGTAAAACATACTATTGCACATGCTAAGGGGAAAGCTTGTGTTGTTGTTTAACTTCACTCCTAACTCTTGCTACAAAAGGGTCAAAAGGTCCACATCTGCCTATATCTCAGGTACTGGCAAATAGGCAGTCAACCTGGTGTGGAGGTTAGATAGGTGCCATAACCCAGTCGCTGTGGGTAGGCAGACGTAAAGCCCTTGAGCCCGTGGTATGGTGAGCCCCATCGATCTCACCAGCGTTCAGCAGACACCAGGAACCTGAAGCCTCTGTTCTATGAATAAAAAGAGAATTCCAGGCTCCAAGACTATGAGCACTTTGCTCTCTTGGGTCCTTGTGGATGTGCCACTGACTTGGAGCTTGCATTCCCGCTCAGCGTGGCTCTGTGTTTTTCAAAGGCAGTGGAAATTTTGTTTTGGAAACACTGCCGAGAGTGCAAACAGGAAGCAGGAAGGACTTTTTCAGAAATGTAAGAATCTGAAGGGAGTGCAGTTTCCATTTTTTTGGATCCAACCCATGAGTTAGTTTTGCAACAACAGCAAGATATGAGTGGTGAGGTCAAGAGAAAAGCAAACATGTAGCAGCCACAGAGAGTGACTTTCAAAATCGCCTATTGGAACTCTGAGTCATTTAATGTGCTACACATGGTCAGGATGCCTAGAAAAATAAAGAAAGATGCTGAACAGTCCCTGCAGTGCAGCTGTGTTATTGACAGATGGGATTAAGTGGTAGGAGTGCTCAAAGTAGAATTTTTTTTCATAAGCGTATTGCCTTTGTTTATTGTAATTTTGATTTTTAGTTATTTCTGTTAAGGCATTTGGGGACCTCTGAACCTAGAGCCTACAAATGAATGTTTGTTATTGTTTCTGTTATTGCTGTTATTTGATTTAGGTGCGTTTCTATGATTCAGCAATACATTTATGAGATTGCAGTATGAACTTTTGCAGATCACAGGGGTAATAAGCAGAAAATGGGATGATTTTTGTCCCTCTGCAAGGCAGCAAGATAGTAGAAGGAAGAGTATCTGTCACAGTTCTCATACTGGAAGCTATGATAATTAGGTATGAACTCAAAGAGCCTGTAGCCTACACATTGTATCCTCCACCTGATTTCTCAAGCACTCAAGGAAAGCGATCTGAAGTGGATAGCAGTTGTAGTGGTGCTTTGGAAGGGCTCAGAAGGGTTTCTACCCTCTTTTCCTACAGTCTGCCCAACCCACTTTTTAATCTGCCTCCTGCCACCCTGCTGTAGGTGTGTTCCCGTAGAAGAGCCATAGCTTTCCTCCTGTTCCAGTAGCTCCAGATGTGGTTGACTTGCCAAGGGACCAGGTAGAGTGGGTGAGCAGCCACCCAACGCGACAGTGATGCTGGCATGTATTGAAATTGGCGGGGCATTAGTGCGTATACCTGAACTTTTGGTTTCTCGATGAAGATCTGCCTACAGAGCTCTCCAGAGGAGAGAATGACCTCTCTCTCTCTCTCTCTCTCTCTCTGTGTGTGTGTGTGTGTGTGTATTCTTTTATCCCTGCACTTAATTTCAGGCTCTCTTTCAGATTTGATATTAAGCAATGCCAGTGGAGGACTTTTGCAGACAAAAGCAGTGCCTTTCCTCAGATTGGACTTAGAGTTAACGAAACCTTGAGGGAAAAGGTGATTAGAAGCTAAACAAGAAACTTCCCCTTCTCTTACAAACTTGTTTATCTTCTTACACAACAACTGTGCCAAAACATTCCCTTGACCAGGTTTTCATAGCCGATAGATTAGAATTTTATCTCTCACAATTTAGTGAGATTGCTTAACTTTCAGAGGTGCAGCTGAGCCTTTGGCCTGCTCATTGGCTCAGAGACCTCTTGCCATCGCCAGCCGCCCATCAATCATCACCAGCCACCAGTATTTGCCTTTCAGGGATGCCGGAAGAATGGCGGGGAGATTAACAGAGGCACTCCTTGGTTTTTCAGAGTCAGTCAAATCCCTTCCCTTTCTGCCAGTCCTTTGTGATTGGCAAATTACAGTATGAGCTTATCAAACCCTGATAAACAATAGAGGACTTCCGCACTTGGGAAAAAATAAAATAACAGGATTAGACAGGCCATTGCATTCCAGGGCTGTGTTTATTCTTTACAGTGAAGATAGGTCTGTGTACCTTAAGGGATTTCTCCTTCCTTTCACCAGTAGAAATGGGTGAGCGAATAGATGCTGTACTTTCTTTTCTACTACAAAACAGTATTGATGGACCAGATCTGGAAGAGTGTACCTAATAGAAAATGTCGTTCTAATTTGATGTCCGGGGAAGCCACACAACCCGCTGTGCTGGTGTTGTGACATGATGCAGAAGACCATGTACCACAGCATGGCAGTCAAGGAGGATGGCTGAGACAACAGCCCTTCTAACCCAGTTGCATGCCAACAGATTTACCGCACCTCAGGGGTGGGTGTATTGTCCTGAATGTTTCCTCTTGGCCATGGTCTGAGAGTCTGTGCCATAATGGGAAAGTCAGGATGTGCATAGCTTGTTTCCATTCCAGTGCTTGCTCTGAGCACGAGACCAAACTCCACTGGCAAATACTGTCATTAAACGCAAGTTGGGGGAGCTCCATTGCTGGCCCGCTTGCTTGCAGAGGACATGCAGTTGCATACTGCAGGGCAGAATTTGGGCATGTGTAAGGGAGAGTAGCAAAGCCCATGTTCTTTACACACCGTCACCTCTTCGAAAATCAGCCTCTCAGTGCAAGGACCTTCTGGGCTAACCAGAGCACTAGCTCCTTACTGGAGTTGCCATTTGATGGCTGGGCTTCTTTTGTTTGTTTGTTTTTTTTTTTTTTTTTTTTCTTTTTTCTGAAAAGGGTTTTTTCATCCTTCTATTCCGTGAACTGGTTGAATTTAAGATTTTTTTTCCAGCACTGGCACTTTACCAAAGCTCCTGAAAAGATGCAGTAATGTTAGTTTTGGGGGGTTTTTTTAATCCTGTTCATAACATACCTTCAGATGGCCTCATTTTTTAATCCTGACAAGGTTTCTCTGCAGAATTCCCAGGCCCCATTTACTGTGAGGTCAGTCAAACCTTTCCTCTCAAGCATAAGGGGATTTGAGGTTGCTCCATTGACATTAGAGCAGAACTGTTTGTTTATACCCTTAGAAGACCTGGCTCTTTGTTGAGATAATGAAAAATTTCATTTTCTTTGCTTTCTAGTGGGCTATTAAGTACAAAAGGTGCTTATTGACCTGGTTGATGTACCATGACAAGCAGTGAGAAGCAAATCTGTTATTGTCCAGATTTCAAGTAGGTAAGTTCTGGTTGTTTGAGCATATCTACTAGCATAGCCTGCACATCTTGCTCTGCGTTGTCATTCATTTGATCTCCTCCACCCCCAGCTTTTGCTGTCTTCCTTGGCTGGAGGCTCTGGTCTCAGGCCTGTGGTACTCATGGGTCTTGTTGCTGGAGCAGGGGAGGAGTTTCTTAAACATTCTCAGTGTATTTCCAACTGTGAAGACTGGTTTTGGCTTCTGCCTTTTCTGCTAGGCCCAAACAAAATGTTTCTCAATGGTAAGCTGTCATTAGAGTTCAGAGAAGCAGAGAAAGCAGATCTGATTTCATATCTAATTTGCTGTAAAAGGAGAGGTGGAGAAGAGAGGAGTCCTTTTTAATTAGAAAAAGGATTGCTGAGATACTTTAGCCAACACAGTGTTTCTCTCCAGAGCAAGAGCTTTCATGCGTATAACCCAGCCCTTGCTTTTCCAAAGAACGGAACGTTATAAATATTGCTGTCTTTAGTCCTATTTCTCTTCCGAGTGCTTTGGATCACTGCCATTCTCCTGATTGCCTGATGAGTGAGCACTGAAGGGCAAGTGTAATGGAGGGCCAAACCGTCTCCTTCTGTCAGGTGCCAGTTACTGGGAGGGTGTAAAGAGAAGGCAGAGGGACTGTTAGCTCCCACTAACCTCATCTTCTGCGGTATATCTTCCCATGCCGCAAAACAAGCCCACCAAAGCATAGGACTCTCTCTCTGCAGAGCAGCTTGGGACCATGTCTACCTCTTACAGGAATCTGATAGAGCAATGCAGCAGCCCATAGTTACATCTGAGCGTGGAAGAGCAAAAATAGAAAAAGCCAAGCATAGTCCAGCATAGTGGAGCACAGTTATTAGGGCTTAATGCAGGCTTTTCCAAAACTACAGAGGCTTGTGTGACTCTCCCATCAGGAGAATGAACACCCAGTTTAGATATCTGAGGCACATCTCATCCTATCTATGACGGAAGATAACTCACAGGCAGAAGCAGTTGGGTTGCCAGGACCAATGATCTCTGAAGTCCATTTTCCTACGCAAAAACTGAAATGCCACAGGGAGACTAGCCACCCTTCCCCAGAATGACCTTAGGCAGACCAGCCTTCATTGGTGCTGTTGATCAGGCAACCTCTGAGCACCTTTGTCTTGCAATAGGATTCTAGTGCAACTTCAACTAAGCCTGCACTTAAGGGTTTTCCATGGAAAAACACACTAATCAAAAGTAGATTTGAAAGAAATTATCACTATTAAACCCAGCTATTTTTCTCCCCACAAATCTGGGTCCCGATTAATGGAAATACATGTTTAGGTGACTTGCAGATTATGTCTCTGGCCAATTAGCTCCATCTCAGTGTTCTATTTCTTGCCTTTGAATCAATAAACAGCTCAAGATTTCCTGGAGTCAGAAAATGAGCGTCAGTGCCAAGAACTGTGGGTGTATTAAAACCATACCTACAACAATAGCCTCAACGAGGGAGCTCTGCTAATCACTCCCTTGTTTGGCTGGGTGTCTGACAGAGGAGCTAGAAAGCTGAAAGTATATAACACCCCCAATAGAGGAAACCACAGCTTACAGAACCCACGAAAAACATTTACTAACCTCCAGGTACTCTTTGTTCTCTATCCCTCCTGACAAGCACTTTTCTTCAGCACTACATACTTTAGATGCCTTTACAATAAGATTTGATTGTGGGGCTTATAAGGTGGATCAAGATGAGTGAGTCATTATCTGCCATTTATCTTTCATTTAATGGAAGGCGAAAAATTCAGAAGAAAACAGGACATGGCGTTCCTTTCTGTAATTTGGCAAATTGTTCCAGATGATTGCTTTCAAAACTGAACAAACCTGACCAAAAATCATGTGAGTGGGTGTGTGTGCCCAGGCACACAGGCACATGAAGAACTTTATATATGTTGGAGGTGGGAGGAAGGAAGTAAAACCGCCCCACACCTGACATTTTGTGCCAGAGAGTGCAGTGGGGCAACCCATCTACCCTGGCTAAGGGGCATATATAAGCTGGGTGGTCATCTTCTACCTCAGCTGAAATATGGTTCTAAGTTGAGGAACCGGGACAAAAATGAGGTCTACCTAGCTCACTGCTTACAGACCCAGGCTCCTCTGCAGACCCACCCATCAAGCTGGCCAGACATGAAGCCATTCCAATCTGGAAGTTTTATGGGCTTTTTAACATGGCACCTCTCCACAGGACTTATTAGCTTGGGCAAGGTGCCATGTTAATGCAGTTACAACGCTGCTAGACTGGAGCTGGCTTGTATCTGGCCAGCTTGGAGAGGATGCAAGCATGCCCGTTCTCTTCAACATCGTTAGATCAATTACCACCCAGGTTGATAAAGTCTGAGGCTTATTCACACCACTGAGTGTTAGGCATCTAATTTAGGCAGCTGAGTTAGGAGGTTAGTCACTGTAGGTTATCAGACTGTGAGGAGCAGATACTCACCTCAGGCTTGTCCAAAACAAGGTAGGTTTAGAGACTTCATTCTGTTTTTATTATTATGTACAGTCTTCCACACAAGCCTTAAGCTGTCATGCTTAGTTAAGGCATTTCATTTTTGCAGATGGGTTGCTTAAGAGAAAGCCAAGTGTGGTGTGTGATGGGGCAGGACAGGGGCTTGGTGCTAAGGGCATCTGCAGCTGAGATTTGATGCCTGCCACAGGTCTGGGCTGGTGGGGAGTTGGACTGTCAGTGAACAAAAGCACTATAAGTGAAGATTAAGGTATGTTAGCAGAATGATACAGATCTTAATGTGCAGGACAGCTTCTTCAAGTCAGGAATAGGTGCATTAGCAAGATCTATTTGAGACTCAGCATGTGAAAGAACATAATGAGTTTTCTTGCAGGGCTGGGCTAAGAGAAATCTAGGTGACCCCAGAAGCAAAGCAACAGGGGAGCATTAGAGTTTGACAACAGAAGAGTTAAGATGTATAGACAAGTCTGCTGTATCATTGACTTGAGACTGATCTGCTTTATCATGACTAAGAAAATATCTTCTTTAGGGAGGGGGAAAAAAAAACATGGCAGAAGAGTCAAAGTTGCATGGTATTCCTATCCATAACTGTGTGCTAGCTGGTTTTTGGCCTCTTCCAAGACACTTAACCACACAGTAAGGTCAGCGTGTGTATTTTCTACTTACCATTACTTCTAGCACCTCACCCTTACTTCGTGGCCCAAGCTGAGCTACGTGCATGGCCAGATCAATCATCTGCTGCTGCCAGGTACCATCTTTTTGCCATAATACTGTGTTGCAGCCATACTGCTGCCTGCCAAAAGGAGAAACCCAAGATGGAGAAAAGGAAGATGATAGATACATTGGAACTTGGTGTGTCAGTGGTATGCTTCCTTGGCAGTGCTGTGATCTTAGTGGTCAGGATAGCTGTGGGTCTGATTTCAGCTGTACCAGATGCCTTTTTTGAGGTATAAATCACTACTGTGTGCCCTTTAGAAATTTGTCAGTCACAGGTGATTTTTCAGTTCTCAAAATTACTATATTTTAATTTTTTCTGTTTTTTTTTTTGTTGTTGTTGTTGTTTTTCACAAGAATTTGAAACTGGCCTCAGTTTTGTAAATAAAGCTGTTTTTTATTTCTTCCCCCATGACAGCTCTATAGCCTCAGGTCATGATCACATCAAATCATCTAAGCTAAGCAATATGTGAGCTGATCAGTGCTTGGGTGAGTGGTCCCCAACCAGACTCCAGATGGTGGGCAGGATTAAATCATCTCTGTGAGGCAACACCGAATTAATGTCCTGTTTTGGCATGATGGGACTGAGTTACTCAGAGCCTTCAAACACAATACTTGGCTCATGCTCTGATCCCTTCCAGCCCTGGGTAGTCCCATCACATTTTTTGCAAGTCCAGGGTCCCAGTCTGGGTACAGCTCTGAGCTGAGAGTTGTTTTGCGCTCGTTCAGTGCTGTGAACTTGGATGAAGCTGAGTGCAGAAGGATAAGGAGTCAGGCTGGTCATTTTTAGTTAGGAGCTGGCAGATAACAGCGAGGATGGAAGAAGTGGGTGAGTCTGGCAGATGTGATTTGGGTTGCTTCTGAAATTAGTTACGCCTTTCCCTTGCATAGCCTTTGTCTCCTGCACACAGACGCGCATCTCGAACCTTGTCTTAAACTCCCAGCATTTTTGTGCAAATCCTGAACGTCAGGAGGGGCCCTCTGTGTGGAAGTGACAGGAGGAGGGCCAGGGCAGCGCTCACCCATGCATCAAAATGCAGTTTTGTCCTCTTCCCTGCTGAAGCCAATGGGTTGAAAACCGGGCAGGCTGGAGCAGCCCGTCCAAGTTTCAGAGCATGGGCCTGGGGAGCTGAGCCAAGAGGGAACACATGGTGGTTGTGTGCTGCAGTGACACTTCAAGAAAAATCGCTTTGAGTCGTGAGCCTGATCACTTAACTGCAGTGGGCACCTTCCCAGGTTTCCTGAGTCAAATGTAAATTGCCTGAGGAAACGTCCCCCTCCTGCCCTGCGCCCGGCACCGTTCCCCGTCGCGCACACGCTCCCTCTGACTGCACACCCTATGTCTCAGAGCTATTTTACTGTGTTTACAAATTATGAAAATTCTGGTCAGTGAATTATGAAAATATTGGTAAGTCTGCAAGGCTGGCTCCTGGATGGAGCCGGAGCAGAAAGCAGGCTGGAAAGCCCTTGAAAAATGAGCCGCTTGCTCTGTGCTCTTGTTGCCAACGGGTTTTGTTGTTCTAGGGTATGACTCTGCTGGGCTGCAAAAGCCTCTTTACACGCGGCAGCTCCGGAGGCCGGGCTGGCGGCGTGATTTACTCCACGGAGCTGTCCTGCGTTAGCAGGGGGGAGACGGACAAACAGAAGGGCGAAGTCTGCTTTCTGTTAGCCCGGTATAAATCTCCGTGCGTGGGCCAAGAGCCAGGTTTGCAGCAGCAGCGTTTGGTGGAAGATCTCAGTTTGCGCCAGTTCAGTTGCTGGCTCCTGAGTTAGCTTCAGCCTCGTCTAAATCCGGAGCGTTTTTCTGAAACGCGTCTGTCTGACTCTGATCCTCGGGCAGGGGGTTTTGCCCCAGCCAGTTCCCCCGACTCCAGCAGGGCAGTTCTTGTTGGGCTTGGGGACGTGCATATCAGGAGAATCAAATCCGCTTTTGTGTAGTTCCTGTAGATTTTACACGAGTGTGAGAGGAAGGTCTTGCAGGGCAAGGTCCTGAAGCCGGGGCACTTCCGTCAGCAGAAAAACTGGCCTCTCGCTCCGGAGTGAATTCCTCTGCTTGCCTGGTATAAGAGAGAGGAAACGATATTTTTGTTCTCAGCCCGTTTTCAATATAACGCTACTTATTTCTTCATCAGCTGAGTAGGAAGCCATTGATTTTGGAAGAGTTAGACTAGGACAAATAAAAGTTGTCCTTTCTCTGAATTTTCTTTTCTATTTTACCTCCTTCCTTATCTCCTCTAAAGAAAATAGTGGTTCCCCCCTCCCCAGGTATTAGTAAGGAAAAAAGAATCTGAAAAATTGTGATACTGTTTCTAAATTGCATATGCAGGTAAATAAAGGGTAATATATGTAAAGTGCAGTGTGACAAAATTGATCAATTTTCACTGTATTTGAATGATATGCTATGACACAATACACTTAAATATAATGCATACAGCAAAATATCTTAACCAGTATGAAAATTGATCAATTTTGTAATATGTAACATATGGTTTAGACACTCTTAAATGTGTTAGAAATACACAGAGTGTTCTATACTAAGTCAGGGAAAAAAGAATTTGACAATGAATTTAGAATGTATGTTGCATTTTGCTTGAATTATTGGTATTCTAGTTGATTTGAACAGCATTTTTCTAAGATTAGCTTTACATATTAAGTAAATACCACATTATTCCTTAAAGGGCAGAGTTGTGCTTATGCCCACTGAAATCCTATTGATGGCAACTCAATCTGGTGTGGTGAAACTTGGTGCAGTTATTTAAAATGCAATGACAGTTCTGATAATAAATTTTTCTAATATTAATGATTCTAAGAAATTCAAAATTTAGGATCAGATGATGCAAATACAGCTATACTTAAATCTTGGAATAAAATAATTTTTCATCAAAGAACACACATGTCCATTCAAAGTGACAATAGTCCTATTAAAAGATGTTTTAAGATTTCATAGAGAACTAAATTGCCTATCAAGAAGAATAGACTTCTAGTATGTTCAGAACAGCCAACAATAATCCTTTTGAGGGACGACAAATTTAAAGAACTAAGAATATGATGGCTGTCATCTGACTGCCGTGATTCAGGTTATGCAGCGGTGCATTTTGAAGCGGGGTTCAGAAGGCAACATCCTTATTTAACTGAACAGTAATTTTTTGTGCTGAAAGGTGATGCTTGGGACCAGATCAGGGTAATTCCAGGAATAATGAGGTCTACCTCACCCAAAAATTGATGGTCATGGGATAGTACCAAGAACCTTTTCTAGTCAGTACTTACTGCAGTTAATTAAAATGCTCCATTTAGATAGTTTAGAAACATTTTTGACTTTCACCTTTTTGTACTGTTGTCTATTTTTTTTCAATTTACAATTTCAATTATCTCTCTCTGTTTACATTGAGAAATGTATTTAGCTGATCTTACTTGTGAACCAGTTTCAACTAGTGTTACACAGAAAAATTCCCCAACCAGTTATAGTCTTTAAGTAATGATGGCACCACAAGTGACCTCTTAACACTTTGGCTGAAAATTCATGGCTCACGTTATAATAACTAAAAATGTTAAACGACTGACAACCTTTACACCTGATATAGTTAAAATACAATTCTGGGTTTCTTCTGTTCTCATCAACAGCTCTGGCAAGCTCTTTCCATCAGTGTTTTGTAGAATGCAGTAGTAGTGTCTTCCCACAAAAATTCCTTACTCATAATTTGTGAGGCTTGCTGGGTTGTGTGTATACCGTTTGCTGGCAGAACTGGCTATTAGTGGTTGTTTTATTTGTAATATGTGTTTGCTGCTTTTTTGTTAAAGCGTATTGTGAGCTACTATTGTAAGTTATTGCACTTGTGTGCGTAATGTTCATTCTATTCCATGCACAGTTATCACTTCTGCAGTTTGTGTGGGGTTAAGGGGAGTTCTGCCTGCAAAGACAGTTTAGCAGTGTATAAATTGAGCTGGGGCTGTAATTAGTGGCCAAACACATACGTGCTCCTTAGATTGCATTTTGGTGGAAAACACCTCCAGTACTACCGCTCTTGTGAAAGTTCTATTTGGATACAGTGTCAAAAATACCAGCTTGGTCCTATTATTCTACAGCTAAATTGATCCATATGACTGGAGTACTGCCCAGATTTTTTTTGCTTTAACAATCATTTTGAAATTACCGTTATCAATACACTAATGCATGTTGAAGGCTTGTTGGGTCTGACATAGGAAGTGATGTAATGAGGGAACCCTTAATACTCATGGCCCTCAAACAGGAAACATTTTGCTTGAGGAATAGTACACTTGAAAACTGTAGATTACAATTTAATATTAACCAGATTTCTACATTAAACATGATTTCCGAGAACAATTTGATTTTTCTTTTTTTTTCTAAACTTTTCTTCCTTTTCTTCCTCCTTTTTCTCTAAATGATCAAAACTGCATCCAACCACAAACGGCTCCTGGAATGAGCCCTTGGCTGCCTGCAATTTAAGTGTCAGCCTCGGCAATTGCAGGGCTGCGCTGGGTCTCGCTCACCACCCCTGCCACTCGTACTTCTCTGTCAGTCTTAATCTGCCTCTGGTACCCACACGTGTCAGTAAACCTCATTTTGTTCGCCTCGCCTGGTTAGATAGGTTTCATGTCAGGGCCATGTGGAAGTGTCCCCCAGGACTGTGGTGGTCTCGCCAGTTAGTGTGTAGCCAGTATCAAGTGGTGAAGTAATGTTAAAAGAGCAGCAGTAAAATTTAGTTTTATATATATTTTTTGAGACAAATGGCAAATCTTGCAATCTCCAGCCCAATGCAAGGGACAGAATGGGGAGAATTAACAACTGCACGAATGTTTCATTTTCTGGACTGACTGCTGCTCAATTCCTCGGCTGACCGCTACTATTTGCATGTGTGTGTTCATGGTTCGGGAGTCCTTCGTGAGCAGTCATGGTGCCAGGCTGTTAAACGCAGCAAACAGAGTTTTTCCCTGTCTCTAAGAGCTGACACCACGAGGGCTGTCCTGCGCCATGCTAAGCACAACATAGGTCATTGATGTTGCCTTTTCTGCAGTGTTTTGGAGCCTGTGCTTCCAGGAGAAGCTATCCTTACTGCTCCCTACAAAGGTAACCGCCAGGAAGCCCTTCAGGCTGAGCCAGACACTGCTGACTTCACCTTCTCCTTCAACACTCAAGTCAGACCATACCGCTGGTAGCAAGACATGTTTACTAGGCCTGCAAAAACGATGGATCTTAAGCAGTACATAATGAAACTGTCCTTACAGAAAGGAGGCGATAGGTAATGGTGTGGCAGGGAGGGAGGAGGCAATACAGAAGTTTCTCAGAGGAAACTTTCTGACTTAAATCAGTTTTACCCTGGATTGTCCAACTGCTTCCTAGAGGCTTGCTCTTACAAAATAATGCACTTCAAAAAGCAAAGATTTCAAAACTAAGGAAACTTCTTCAATATAGCCAGCTCCTGCACATTTGGGTTATTTACTGGAGCGAAGGTAAAGATGAGTAAGGAGGACATGGCTGCTGCAAACTGCTTATCAAAACTCACCTGCTAAAAAGCCCCTTTTTCCAAAAAGACCTTCAAAGGTCGGTGACCACAAGGTGGTATTCTGCTCTTTGCCTCCCTATTCTTCTGTTACATTGGCCAAGGAACCTGATAGTGCAGTGGGAATGGAGAAGCACGCTTTTTTTTTTTTCAAAGTCCATAGATAAGGTCAGCCTCAAAGGTGACTTCCCACCACTCTGCATTAGGGATACTTAAAAACGATTCAACAGAAGATAAACGGCAAAGAACATACTGCTGAGCTGCCTGAGGATAGAGGGGATCCACTAGAAATATTCTCTTCCATGCTTTGAAATCCAGGTGCTTTGTTTCATGCCTGGTTTGAAATAATCTTCTCTGTTCTTGCATTCAAGAACCAAAAGTATTGTTGGCCAGCCAGAAGAGAAATATAAACCATGATTCCCAAAGAGCCATGTGACAGTGTAACACTAATCCATCCCATTTCTGCTGATATGATGCACATAGAGAAGTTTAACCACACTAGTGCATCCTGCAGTGGACAATCAGTGCAATGTAAATTGTGACCTTCATACAATTGCTCATTGGAAACATTTACATGGAGACTAAATTCCTCCCAGTTTGCATGAAGGCACAGGCTTTGTTTTCTTAGGCTGTTGGTCCCCGTTTGGCACACAGTCATCCAGAAGCTTTAAAAACCGTGAAGCACAAGCTCTGACTACCCACGTGCTGCCAGCAGAATTGACAAGCATGCAAGAAAAAGGCTCCTTGGACTGCCAAGTCATGTAGCTTTTGAATGAACTAGCCTCCCCATGGAAGTTTCTTGCTTTCTTGATCAGTTAAATCCTGATCTGCTGTGCATTCTCTTACCTGCATTTGTCTTTGGAAAAGCAGCCCACACTGAGGCTCTGGACTTGGACCACTGCTCTGTGCCATGCTAAATCCCCTCTACAGCTCTTCTGCAGTGTATGATGCTGTGGGCAAAGAGGACAATGAGACATCATAAGATGTGTTTGGGGGAAAAAAAAAGAGCTTGACTAGGTGAAGAAAGGTAGCAGCCATTTTCTTCTGGCTTTTGGCCATGAAATATTGTCAAGGACTTTACCTGCAAGTGACTTCCTCTCATGTCACTAATGCCAAAGCAGTTGCTAGTCCTACTAGAAATGCACAGGAATATAGGAACAAACGAGAAAAGAAAGAAAAGGACCACCTTTGAATGTTATACTCAAAATTCCAACCCCAGTGATCAAGAAGTTACCAGGTATGAGGACAGCTTTGGTCAGAGTATCAGCTGAGGTCTACCTGTGGTTCAGGGCTTACGAATACCTTGCTCCAGCCAATTACAAATCAAATTAAGATGTATTTTGAAATTCTGGTCAAAACCTGGATTCTAATCCAAAATGACACAAGTGTTCCCTGTCTTCCCCCCCCTTTCAATTTAGTCTCAAAATCTGAAGACTGAGTGCATGTTTTGGCCATTGGCCCACCTATCCACAGATTTGATGCTCTGTTGCAGATGTAAGAATCAAATCTGAAATTCCTGGAAGGAAATGAGAATTTCCATGACTCCAAGGGACCAACTGAGAATACCCCACATCTCTGGGACAGACAGAGGACTCCCAAAAGATCTTGGAAAAGTGGCTGACACCTATGCTTCTTTCTCTAAACTGGATGCAATTTCATAATCCCAGTCTGTGCTGTTCTAGTTTTAGGTTTGTGGCTTTGGATAACTACCTATATGTGCCTATTTTTCATTAATTAGGTGTCAGGTAACAAGTTGTTCTGAAACAGTGTGTACCAGCATGGGAACAGCAGGGTTAGAAATCAGTGCCAAAAAAGTTAGAGCGAATTTCTTTATCCATATCCTTACCCTAGCGGCAATATATTTGTTAAATTCAGCTAATTAGAAAAGGTTGATAGAACAAGTCCGTAAGTGTTGCAGTCTGGCTCGGTGAGTGCAGTGCATGTGTACTTTCCAGATTCAAAAGAGCTTGGGGAGACTCTGTGCGTATGATATGAGTCTCTCTTTATATTAAGCATTTCTTGAACAAACATAAAACTCATGAGGAAAGTGCTATTTTTTATTTTTTCTGTCCCCAGAACCTCAAGATAAAATTAAAAATACCAGGACATAAAATACCACATTTGGCTCTGTTTTACCTACTTAAGAACAAAAATACTGGTATCAGTTCCTCAGCTGGCATAAACTGGCATCATTTCAACTACTTCCTTTGGACGGTGCCAATCTACCAAATACATTCTGGCTCCATATATATTTTTAGCCAAAATACTGTGTGGCATGCATTACTGTCTTTCTGGAACCATTTATAGTTGCTGCAGTATCATTTACTACCACTTTCTCTAAATATGTTTCCAAGAAAGCTGTAAATGTACACTATTGCTACAGGCACCGAACATAAATTTGGAAAGAAAGAAGGAAGGAAGGTCAGACCAATGGATGAGTCACCATGCAGCAAAAAGAAAGTCAGGTCTCTGGGCAATTTCAGAACTTTCAGTATTGGTTGTGTTTGGCAGCACGGAGCTCAGGCATGCTAACCACTTATTGTGGGATAAGAAATTACCACACATCAGCTGGTGCAGAGTGATGATCTGTGTATGGATCTGCTAACGTGTGGTGCTGTCTTCCTTCGTGGTGTCTTGTTGACGTGCTTCGATGCTTACATTCATGAGGTCAAGTCCAATCAATAGATAGGGACATCTGGTATTTCCCACCATTATAGTGGAGTAACTCTACCAATGTCCATGGAGAAGATTAATGTAAAGTTAACATGTTGGGGGGGGGAACAAATGGTCTATAAGGTTTTTCATTTTCTTGTAGTGTAACGGCTCATTTTTCTGAGCTCAAGATCAGTGTCAAAATACCACTAAATGAAAGCGATACAATTTTGTAACTCCTCTGAACTCACTTTCTATGGGTATAAATAGTGCAAAGGAAGGAGTAATAGAGAACCAACCTCATGAACTTTTTTCAAGGTAACTCATTTTGTGGTTACTTAAATATGTATTTTAGTACACCTTTGTGAGCATATAGTTTTTCACTGGATAACATGATCACAAAAGCCCAATCAGGCTTATGGTTATAATTATCAGAAACACATTTATGTAATGCAATAGAGAACAGTCTAATCTTACAGTGTTAAATCCATGTATGACTGTAAACTCATCAAGGAAAATGTACCAAAAAGATATTCCCTCTCCGTCACCTTTAAAATCTGTCAAGGGAAAAGCAAGTAAATTTGAGGGAAACCTCAGCCCTGACACAATCTCTGAGAGATAGGAAATCGGCATCTATTAACTCTCTAAAGAGTCAGAGGGACTTGCAGCTGAATGTTGTATTCTGCAGTTGGTGTACTCGGAGGAATAGCTCAGTTTCTCAATAGCAAACTTCATCATGAACGTAATTAGTTAGTTTTCAGCAGATATAGTTGGTTATTGCTATTGGGAAGTGCTGAAATACTGATATCCCCAACACTCCTGTCTAGAATGGGGCCGCTAAATCTAATTTTTCAGTCTGGGATTGCTGATTTTTGCAAGCAATGCCAGCAGGAATTATAAAGAAAACTTGTATTTATTTATTAATTCTTGCTAGGCATAACATGCTAGTTTCTGGTCATGACCAAAGATCCAAGAAATTGTCATTGCTTGCTGGGGGAAGAATAATCTCCTAATTCAAACAGCACAGCACTCAGATTTGAACAACCCAACCTGTCCCAACTGGTGAAGAACAAGAGATAAGGTGATTACCAGCAGTTTTATCCTGGCCTAGGTGCTTTTGCCAGCTCTTTGAAAGTAAGCCAAGTTTGCAGGAAATTGTTATGGGCCAAACTGGGCAAATGGTGCTGCACTCGCCGTTGGGACCCAAGCAAGGCTACGCCAGCTCTGCGCTTGACCAGTAAAGGGGCAGGTTTCTCCTTGGAGCTCTGCAGTTGATACTGTTCATGAAAGGCAAGAAACTCGGTACCATTTTTTCCTCCCCATCACTGCTCCATCTCTCTGATAAAAGACCAGCTACTTGGCCTGCTGGGGGGACACTTAGACATGTTGTTTTAGTGCATGTTGGTTAGCAGCTGTAAAGGTAACAGACACTTTGGGATGCATGATGTGGTATTGGCCATTCCTTCCAGTTTGCTTGAAGCTCTTCTATAAACTCAGCTGAGTCTGAACAAAAATAAACACTTGGGCATGTCAAACCAACCTGTGGACATGGTGCACGTGGTCTGATTGTTCTTGAGGTGGCTCCAGCTCAGGAGCTGCTTAAAGGTTCCCAACTAAACATCCCCACCATCTGGCATGAGTAAGTGCAAAACAGCTGACCTTTCATGAGAAAACCTAATGTTTCCCCAGCTAGTTGTTGGAAACCTGCAGGATCCAGTGGGTTAAAGATGATTTTACTGATGGTTGCAATAAATGATTCCTGAACCCAATTTCTTCGTAAAATGTTTTGAATATATTGAGGGGAAAATCACTGCCTGAGTGTAAATATTACTGTTTTTGCTGGAGCTGACTGGTGATTGAGTTGTGTAATCAGAGGATGTCATCTTGAATAGGAATATAACATTTTGTCAAAAAAAATAATAAAAATGCTATGTGACCCCTACTCTTTCTTGTTATGGTCACATGTAGTACTTATATTCTGTGGGTGTTTTTGTTGGGAGGGTTTTTTGTGGCTTTTTTTTCTCATTTGTGTTTTTTTGGTCCTTCAGTCTGGTCCTGTCCAGTGATCAGTATCTAAATCTATGCTTGGTTTTGAGAAGTCTTTCTGGTGAAAATAGCCTGGGATGGTAAAGAATAATTTAGTCATTTCTTGTTGCAGAATGGACATGTTGCTGTTAAGGAACCTAGTGTTATTACCTTTAATCCACATTATAAGGGAACATGAATTTTAAGAGAAGGTTTCTCCCCCAAGGCTGTGCAGCAACATGCAGCAGGACATGCAAGGGTACTGGAGTTCCTTCCTGAGAGGGTCACCGGGACCATCTTGAATCAGCTCTGAGCTTTTTACAGTTCAGTTGCGTTTTCTCGTTGTGTAAAGCATAACTGCTGTTGCTTTCAAAAGCAGATGGGTGACAGATTGGTCTAGGTGACCTCGACAAAAGGCATCTTTTATTCTTCCAAAATTTCATGTCTCTTGCAAAAACATTTCATTTAAGTACCTATGGCAAAGCCAAAACTCTTGAACTCCCTCGGCTTCTTTCCTTCTGGCTTCTGGCTTTGCACAGCAAATTCCACCCACCACATAGTTTAGCAAATGCTCATTTTTTGAGACAGTCTCTAACAGGTCATTCAGCAATGGAGCACTGTAAAAAAAATGAGTTTTGGAGATGGTGATTACAACTAGTTCTTGCTTCTTTTGTTTGTTTAGGGTATTTTCCTGTTTTATCAATATCAGAATCATCTGATGCTTTGTAGTGTGTTTTACCATTGTAGTGTGTTTTACCTTTTGCTAACACTTACAAGGCAAGAAATAATTTCTTCTGAAAGTAGAATAACCAAAAATTATTCTTATATTTTTATTTGCCAATAAAACAATAATTTATTAGCCAGTCAAGAGCAATAACCTTTAAATGTATTACTTAGGGATAGACCATTAAGATTTCTTTTTAGTATTAATTTTATCTAGGCTTATGTTAGTTTGTTTTTTTTTTTAAAAAAAAAAAAAAAAAAAAAAAAAAGGCTTTTCAGAGGTATTTAGGTGTCTATCCCCAAGTTATTTCAGTAGAAATTGGGCAGCCCAGTACCTTCAAGGCTCTGGGCCTGAGCCCAAGTACTTGGCGGCTGTAAGCGCGTGCAGCTGCATGGCTCACCGGAGTTTTATCCGTTCACTCGAGCATGTGAGCAGGGCCCTGGATGCAGCTGCGGAGTCCGCTTATAGGCACCTTTTTGAATGGAAAGGATGTTTTTGAGTTCTATCATAACCAGACTCACAGGGGCTGTGGAGTTCCCCCCGCGAGGCTGCGGGTCTGTGTGGCGGATGGCTGAAGGGGGGAGAGAGCCAAGGGCTTTGTGGGGTGTTGTGCACAAAGTCTGGACAGAAGTCTGGTAGTAGCAGATAGGAGATATGATCCATGCTCAAGGGAAGCTACAAGGATCCACATATCCAGCCACTGGGTGGGTATTATTTCTGCTTCTCCCATTTAACTCTTTATTCAAGGCTGGTTATCGCTTCTACTAACTCTGGGAATGTTTGTCTTCCATGTTAGCTGAGGGGTATCCAGCAACTGAATATAGGCCAGGAGGGAAATTTCCCCCTCCCCCCTTCACTTTCTTGGTCGCCCTAAAAGTATAAAAACAGTGAAAATAGTAAAACAAACAAGAATAAATGATCTGCTGGGGTGGAGTTCTTCCTTTTTCCATCACAGAAATTTTTTAGAAAAACACCTTGAAAATGTTTGACATCCATTTGTGGAATCTCTATAATTAGAATTAATAAAAGGACATGTCAAGTACACCTAGCTTGTAAACCACAGAGGCATTTTTTTTCTCCTCCTCTCAATGGCTTTAACTTGTTCTTCTGATTGGCATCTGCAGAGAAATTATAATTAGCCTGTGATATGTATATGGTGTGCATAATGCCTGGGTTTTTCTATAGGTATGCATATATTCCCACACAACTCCTAGGAGAATTCCTTTAACTAAACAGCTCGAGGTATCCAGGATAGCAAAAACATTAAAATAAAAATATCTCTGCGAATTGAGTTGGTGGTCTCCAGCACATTCCCAATGGATGCCTGCCCACATGAGCAAAATGCCGTCTGCTGCAACTTGCACTAATTAGTGCTCCCGCTGGCCATCGCAGATGAACGAGCCAGAGCCAAACGGGCCACTGAGACAGGCAGCGTCAAATGTGGTCCCATCAGGTCTTGGCTGAGGTAGGGAGTAGACAGCATGGAGCGGGCTGACTTGCTCTGTAGAGTTTTGTCTTCTCAGATTTGGAGAGAACCTGTCTCTTCTGAGGCTCAGAAAGGTCTCGTTCATGGCTGCATTGACTTACTTCCTCCCCCCAACTCCCCCAAACCCTTTTTGCCTCTCTAATTCTCACCAGAAACAGATCATCGGGCAGAAGTTTTCTCATGTGATGGTCAGCTGAGGCTTATGCTGAAAAGGTTTGTTTAGGTCTGTGCTGAGGATTTTTCTTGTTAAACTGAAACTTCAGAAATGAGGAAAAAGTCTGCTTTTTTAAATTCCTTTTTGGCCTAGTCTAAAAAATTACTCAGGCTGATGGGTATGATTTGCCATTACTTGCTGTTTCTTGATGATCTCAAGAAAAATATTAGGCAGCTGGTATTCAGCTAGCTTTGCTTCAGTCTTAGGTGTTTAGGCTGCCTTCTGTAAATACACCTTGCCTTTCTAACTGGAGAAGGAAAAGAAAGAGTGTGTGTGTGTGCATGTACACATGTACGGTGCTCGGCGAATGCTAGCCAGAGAACGGCGCGGCACTGCCTGCTCAGCCGTCCCAGCCAGATGGGCGTTTACCAGTGCACATGCATTTCACCATGGAGCTGCCCAGCTGCAAAGACGCTATTGCCACATTGCTGATAGGAATGCAGCAGCTTTGACACTGCACCTTCCATCCAAAACACCACCACGTGCTTCTCAGGGCGTCGCGTACGCATCACGGATGAATCGCTGCTGGGGACGGGTGGGTGGCAGTGCTGCTGCCAAGCAGCACGCGGAGTGCTGTGCAGCTGTGGGAAGGGGCYTTGGCTCCCAAACCCTGGCTTTACTGAAAATGCCACAGAGCTTCAGTAACCTTCGTGGAACAGCCAAGATTTCAGCTTTTAATATCTTGTCCRAAAGGTCTCTGCATGCAGTAAGAGGCATCCAGCCTCTCTGGTGCAGGAGGGTGATGGGGTGGACTTGCTGTGCCAGGGTTGAAGCCGGTAGTTCCAGGTCGTTTGCTGGAGGCATTCTGAATCTTGTATTTAGATCACAAAGTCTCGCCCTCTGATACACGCATGACTACAATCTTAGCAGCGCTCATAAATGCTATATAACCCATGATATGACCGAGCTGGGCATGGCAGGCTCCATCAAAATGAGCTCTCTATGGCCAAATGTTCTGCAAATAATGAAGAACTCTGATAAAATGACTTTCTTCAAGAGCTTCCTTTAGGGAGATATTAGCCACGGCCTTAGGTGACTCAGCTCAATTTCTGCCTGGTTACTGACTTCTGATATGTCCTGAATAGAGACATTTAGTGCTGAAACAATGAAGGACATTATTGCCACAACACGAGCTGCTGAATTGGGGGTGCTTATTTAAATCCCAAACCGTGCTGGAGAAAACTATGCACCTGGGAGATGGACACAACTATCAGGTTGTTGTGTCTGTATCAGTCCTTTCAAAGGCAGGAGCATCCCTGTCTCATGGATCACTTTTTTTCTTTTTTTTTCTTTTTTTTTCTTTTTTTTTT
>NW_028186258.1:7509072-7551666 GCF_003343005.1 Rhea americana
GTGTTAGGAGCTATTCTCTATTTTGGAAATGGTTGGAGGTTGCTCTTTCCTCCAGGATGTGTCTAGCCAAGCGGCACAGAGCACAGTGCTTGACGCGTTCCTGGGAGCCAAGACAGCCTAGATTCCTATTTGGTCTCCTGCCTCCAGAAATGCACCCGAGGAGTTCAAATGCTGATGTACAGCAAGTCCTGGCCCTCTCGGGGAAAGAGGCACGTCACCCAGCGTAGCTTCCTGGCAGAGATGGGAGCATTGCTGCCTGTGCTCGCTGTGGGAGAGCCTCTCCAAGGTGCTCCCATTTACTGTCTCTGGAGGGGAGGCTAGAGTACCAGGCCGGTGAATTTTGGAAGGGAAAGATGCTTTGTTTCTCTATCAATATAACAGCATCACCAACTTCGAAAGACTTCTGTGAAAGTATGTGTATTTAAGATCAAGAGGGGCTCTAATACTTTGGTATGGGAGGTTTATCTACTTGTGTTGTAACCACCTTAGTATTTATAAAGTTCTAATTAAGTCAAATGTGCACGACCGTCCAGTGTTGTACATGAAACCCATGTTATCTGAAACTGCTTTATACCCTTACRTTCCCAAAATAGTGGAGGTAGTGAACACATTGTAGAAAATGGACTTTTATTGTCTGTGCCTGCCTGCATAAAGTTAAGATGGGTTTGTATAGGAAGTCATGTCTTTTATAAGGCTGGTGGAAGAAAGGCCATGTTTTGGTGGCTGTCAACCTTCAGGTCAGCTTAACAGGTTGGTGGAATTGGTGTTCTTCAGCAATAGGTACAAAGCTCCTGGGTGGTAGAAATCTGTGAGCAGTAAGCRCACCGTGCTGCTCAAGCCCATTAGATCTATTTCATGGGGTTTGGTGCTTCCCTCCCCCTCAATATYTTTGTAAATTAACTGGGTAGATCTGTCTGCTCAGTTATTTAATCAGGGTATTTATGACGCTCAAATTAAACAGGGGTTCTGTACTTAATTGTAATCTCATTATACCTGGAGAGTGGTTTTTTTGTTTTGTTTTGTTTTTTTTCCAGTGATATCCATGTGTTTTGCAACAGATTCTCAGACTGACAGGCTAAGGTGTGCATTGACTTTCCCATCAAAGTGTCATGTCTGAAGTGGCTCGTAAGGGCTTTATATTCACAGACAGCCTGAAAGAAACACGATAGGAGGAGCAGCTACTGTCAAAAGACTCGGAGCAGTCCTCCCACATTAAATAAAGGAGATAACTATGGGGAGAGAAATAGATATATAAATAAATAGATGAAAAAAAAATAGGTCCCAATTTAAGTATTGCACTGCATAGGAACTTAACAGGAGTCTTGAATTACATTCTCTCCAGCACTCTTTTCTCTTTGTGTCAGCACAGCAGGCGGCCATACCAGATTTCCATATTAAAGACCGTTTCCATAACCTCAGCTGTGCCTCAGAAAGGGCTAAGTCCTTCTTTAATGTCGTGAGGGAGGATGGCAAAGCAGCACAGGGACAAACACGTCCCTTTTGTGCGTGCCTGTGTGGGCAGGGCACGTCCTTCTTGCTCTGGCACAGCTCGTTCGGAAGAGTGAACTGGAATTCTTGCCACTTCCGAACTCAGGGATTCCTCCAGACTTTTTCTGAAACCTGACAAGCTATTGCCTTGGTACCCGGAGCACAGGTTTGCAACCCCAGTGTGTGATAAATTAGACCTTTCACTTGAAGTTTTTCCTGGCAGGAGTACTAGAACAACCCTCCGAATAGCTACTACTGCTGAATTTTAAAATCTCCCTGGCTCTTTGCTCAGCCAAAACTTAAAGTTACAGTCAACTGGAGTTTGGCAAAGTGTAATGTTCTGTAACCTTATCTTTTTATAACAATCATGTTTATTAGTATTATCCAGTGCATTATAAGGCCCCCTCTTCAGAGCCAAGGTGCTGTGTCTGTTGCAGCAGGATGTATAGTTTAGGAAATCGTAGCAGAGTTTTCAAACAGCTGTAAAACCAAGCCAGGCAGTGTGGTCCAGGGGAATGGAGACCCTGTGGCTCCAGAGAGCTTTGCTTCTCTCCCCAGGCTGCAGCTGAGTAATGACCACAAGGAGGTCCAGGCTGCTTCTGTCCCTTGTCCTGGCTGTTGCCCACATAGGTAATCATACCTCCATTAATGGACCTCAAAGGGGAGCCCAAAATGTCACCTTTAATAAAAAAGAAAATGAGAGTAAAATGCTAATGTTTAACATGTGCTTGACTTCTCAGATCATCCTGGGTCAATGTTTTTCCCATTCGAATCCAGTTCACAATTTGACGATGGCTGAATTTGGCCTGATGCATAGAATTAAGTCTTAAAACACAAATATGCTTTAAACTGAGCACTGCAAATAGTTTTCCATTTGTCCTACCAGCAGGCGCTGAGTTTAGGGCTCTGAGTTTCCACTAAAATGGCTAATAAAACCCTGAACTTCTAAAGCTGCCTGCAATGACTTAAGAATTAATGGTCCTATGATCAGCTATTCCAGGAAGAAAGCAGGGATCAGACTTTGCATCCTGGCAACAGAGACTAACAAAATCCTGTGCTTCACCTTCACACACATCCGTGTAAAGGACCATTTCCTAAACTGTTTGATAAGAGACCTGCAGAGTTAACAAAACAAGAGAGAKTTTTTTTTCTAGGATTTTGGCACCTCCAACTTAAAACACCTGCCCACACTTCTAACCTGCTAATTGGGAATTATTTTCAGGTGCTCCATAGGAGAAGGAGCTGTTCCTACCGGCTGTGGGTCTGAGGCCTGATATTTGGCTATGTAAGTCTATAGGAAACAATTCGCTATGGAGTAGCTCTCGGGATAGGAAGACGGATTATTTTTGTCTGGATTTATAAAAGTCAGGCTTGGGAAAGCAAGGTTAGATCGACTTCCCTGGATAGCTACTAAAGCAGGCTGCTGTCATTYGGTTGGTGGAGTAGCAAGGCTTGGCACCTCCTGTCCTTTTCAAACTAAAATTATTAGTTTTTTCAGCCCTCTGTAGGGTTTGGACATGATAAACTTTCCCTTTTTTGGCTTTTTGCCATTTTTTTCAAATGGTTTCTTTAGAAATACATCCGTTTTTGCATCAAGCCACTAGTCTTGACTGAAGTCTTCTTTCCAAATCTGTCAGGCTGAAAAATGGGACTCGGAGATTTCCTCTCTTCCTTGTTACTGTTGTCAAACTTTCTGCCCTTCTGCTCCAAGAAACACAAGGGCATGTATCTGCACGGGAGCAGTGAGGCAGCCCCTGGGGTTTGTGATGGCTCCTGCCTTGAAAGTGCATCCAGGTATCAGTATCTTCTGCGCCGCTGAAGGCGAGAAAAAGCTGATGCTTTGGCTCACCAAGTAAGTTACTTCAGTTTCTTCTTTGTAGAAACTGATACGTCATCACTTCAGTGATATTATTTATGAGGGTTTTTTCCTTATTTTTCAAGTATAAAGAAAAAAAAGTCTTGCCATGTTTTAGGAACAAAATGAGTATTTTACACACATACCAATAGCTCTCTGGAAAGCACTTAAATTTACAAGCTGTTCGTAAATTTACTGACAGTTGGCAACACTGCATCCAACACACAGGAACCCTTTTGGAAAATAGATCTATTGTAAATAATATATATTGCAGCTTAATCTGAGCGTGCTTTAGCTCAAAGTAGTTTTAACAAATGTGTTACCTAATATATTTTTTAAAAAGCTGTTTGACCTGGAAAGATGATTTCAGTATCTGAAAAGCTATATTTAAAATAAATAAATAAATAAATAACAACCACCTCGTCTGAATCAACAGCGTTGCCCCACAGAGCTCTTTTGAGGACCAGCTTGAGTATTTTATGCATCTTCTTTTGTAGTAACATGCAACTCAGATAGTGACTGTGTCTCCATATAGGGARTCTTGGTCTTTTAAAGTCAGTGGCAGTTTTTACATTACAGTCAGGAGCAGGTTTTTATAGGGAGAAACAATTTGTGCTCACAGGACTGCTTAAATGCGTGTGTTGTTAAATGCAGTATGGATTTTAGGTAGCTGAGGTTTAGGTACCTGCTGAAGTTGCATTTTATCAAGACAATGAAAAAAGGCTTTTTCTTTTATATCTGGTATTGGGTTACAATATTTAAATTAGTAAATCTGAGATAGCAAATCCTTTGCTGTTGTGCTATCTTTCTTTAACCACACTGGTATGTATTAGCTGAAAAACCAGTTTTAAAACTGCCTAGATATTAAGATTTTTGCAGCACCAATACCTAGTAATGGGGAAGGGGGACAGAATCTTTCTCTTGATGATTCTTTTCAATTTCATCCTAATTATCAGCTAAAAGCTATCAAAAAGCYTCCACCACTTGATCATTGGTAGTTTAAAAGCATGATTATTCCTATAGGAACTAACTAGAGGCAGATAAAAAGAATTTGCACTTKGCAAGCTGTAAATGCCAGTTATGATGTCTAAGGACTATGTTTCATCCATTTCTATGGCTGTAGAAATCCAAGTAAACCGTATCCTCGCCCCAGCCAGCCGCCCGAAAGGCCGGCGTGGCAGGAGCGATGGAGCGGGCCGYGGAGCCTCGTCCCACCCGGAGGCGTTTCCAGCGTCGCCGCTGCCTCAAGGCTGCCGTTGTTTGCAGCGATTCCTTGGCAAGCTCCAAACGCAGCGTGATTATTTTCAATTTTGGCCATCGGGTACGTCCGCATCCAAATGTGTCCCGCTTTGCAAATAGTGGCGTTGTTGTCTGAGTAAAAATGTTGTTTRGATCGTTACCTCAAGCAAAACACACGCAGTGCAGTTAAGTAGCAACACGAACGCTTAGCGACTCGGAGAGAAAATGACTTCAGAAATCTTCCATACTAGTTAAAAGGCGTTTAATTTCATCGTTATCTAAATGCCKTACTAGCAGCATGGATTTTGGTTGGACGCTGTGCCCGCAGGTGAAGCCTGCGGCGCCGAGGGAGGCGTTGCGCTGACGCGGGCAGCGCGACGTGGTCCGCAGCCCATAGCGCTGAGAAAGTTTGTGGCTTATCCAGCGWTACTCGGGGCCTGAAGTCAGTGGGAGTCTTTCCATGAACTTCATCAGGATTTGGATCTGTCTCGCAGTGAATTAAAAACAGAGCCCAAAGCTCCTGGCCGCCGGTCGCGTGCCTTGCGGACGGAAACCGCTCCGCTCGCGGGAGCGGAGGTGTCCGAAGCCCCGACGCCGTGCGCGATGGGCAGAGCGCTCGGGCAGCTGGGTAGAGCCGCAGAAGCTTTAACCCCGTTGCGCTCGCGTGGTCGAAGGCCGGTGGCTGCCCGTGTCGCTGCGCCGCTGCAGCACGGCAAGGGCCTCGCGTGGAAGGCGCTGGGAAACGCTGCTCTGCTTTTGTCTAGCCGTAATGAAAATAAATGAGGGCTTCAGTTGAAAGTAGTTACTAAAATGTTCTTCTTTCCTCTCCCTTAATTCCAAAACCTGCTTGCAGCTAATTAGACTGAGTCGGGCATGCTCGTGCTGCCCTGTGCTAGTGTAAACAGCAGCCAGCTGAGTTTCATTACAATAAAGAAATAAAATAAACACAGGGCCAGAAAACAGTAGTTTGGGCATGGCTCATTACAGCACCACGCAGTTAAAATCCTCTGCCGGGGCCGCGGGTGTGAAGGGTTGCTGTCCCCCTCCCYGCCGGTGCGTCACGGGGGAAAGCTGAGCCCCTGCGGTTCGGCTCCACTAAAAACCACCCCTGAAGACCACCGAGGCGGCTCGCTGCCCCCTTCCTCCTTCCTCGGCCCCGGGCAGTGGCGCGTCGGAAACGGGGCGTTTCGGCAGCCCCGCGGCGGTGCCRGAGGTCCGGGAGCCCGGCGCAGCTCTGCGCCCCGCGTCCCGCGCGCTCTGACCCGAGGCTTCGGGATGGGCTGCGAGGGCCCGAGTCGCTGCTGTGCTTTAACAGTAACTTTGCGTTTGGTGAGGGGAAACGCCATAAAGTGCTTCACGTGTGTTAAATCTTTCGAGTCAGGCTCGCTCTCTGCTCTCGCCTATCTGCTCGCAGGTGCGCTGGCTCCGCTTGCTTCTGCTTATCGCTAGACGCGGTTCTGTAACTCATTAGAAGCTTTTCTCCCACTCTGCAGCCTTGGCAGAGAAAAAAAAAAAAAACATTCCTCCGCTTAAAGATACTTAAAGCAAAGAAGTGAGTAACTTCAGCGCGCGGGGAGAGGCAGGAGCAGCCTGAGCGGCAGGGAGGAGTTTGCAGCGGGCGGGAGCAGCGCCCTTCCCCGGGCGCCGCGGTCGGGCAGCCTGCAAGTGGCCTAATCCGGACGGACGGGCTCCCGCCGCGCGYGGAAGCCGTCGGCGCTTCTTTTCGCCCAGCGTTTCAAAGCAAGTCTCACGGAAAATGTTTCCTGACGGTGGATTTTCCCCTTTTTTTTCAGCCTGCTCCAGTGATACTGTTCTGTCTCAAGACTTTGCTCGATTGTAGCTGTATCAAGAGGAAAAAAAGTATTCCTGGTGTTTTGAAGACTTTCATAAAAGCTTGTTTTCTTTATAAGTTTACTTTTGAGTAAAGGTTTTCTCTAGACTTAATGTATACTGCAAGAAAATATTACTTGACTCATGAATATTAGAGTGGATTTACTTTGGTAAAATGAATATTTTAGGGGCTTGGAGATTTGATGGAGARTATGTGATATCCCTCGAGTCATAACTTCAAGTGTCTTTAACCTTAACATTTTTTTGTCAAAAATAGGAAAAATTGAACTCTGTTTACAATTCCGTGTGTGTTTTCTAAACAAAATTTTAAAACAGAATACAGGCYCTGATCCTCTCAGGGACCAAGGCCTCTCAGTTTCCACTGGCTCCAAAGGGCTTTGGGTCCCACAGGATTCAGATCTTAAATTAGCACCRTACTTTTAATAATAACTCTTAAGAAGTAATGTCCTTAGTCAACCTGCGTGGTTGTGCAGCCGCTGCGCCTCGTCATGCTCCAGGTCTGGGGCAAGTGAGYGCAGGCAACACGGGCGGAAAAAATAAACTTGGTTTAAAAACCCCCAAAAGTTCAGAGATATTACATGAGCAGCTTAAAAAAAAAAAAATTCTCCACTGAAATCCACCTTGGATTCTGGAATCAACTGATTCCTTCCCAGTTCTGTGGAATAAAACTCTTAGAGCAGCAGGGTAGGTTACTTGAAAAGGCATTAAAATGCSGTGACTTGTGGGACATCACAGCAGCCGCAGGGCTGAGGAGCGAAGGAGTAAAAAGCRTGTGAGGATGACGAGTTTGAGAGGGGCAAAACAAAGCTAAACGCAGCATTGAAACATGCGTCCTGGAATTGAGATTAGTCTGTGGAAGCAGCCGCCGAGCCGTAAAAGAACAAAAAACGGTAGCGTTTGCTGCAGAGGCTTACAGACGAGGAGCGTGTCCTCGCCGAGGACGTCGGTCCGGGAGGAGAGCCTCCCGCTCGGGCAGCGGGCTTCGAGGCCTGCGGTGAGAAAGCTGAGCAGATCCTGGCTCCTCACCAGGAGCTGGTCGCCTTTGAGCGTTAGGAGACGATCGTGTTCCTCCTGCCCCCGCGGGGACCCAAAGAGCGCGGGTGGACGCGGCCCTGGGGGACCTGGCCCGAGTGGAGACAGCCTCCAACGTTGGCTAACCCAGCTGAGCTGCGAAGCGGCCTTCGGCTATAAAGCACGTGCTGGAAGGCCCTAGGAGGCTTTCCCGGGCGCCGTGGGGCCGCACGGAGGCCCGCGCCTCCTGGCCGGCGAGGCGGGCGGGCGTTTTCCGAGGGAGGCGAGCCCTCGGGGCCGCTCCGGGAGGGCTGCGGACCGCCAGGGGCCTGACGGCCGCGCGGACACCGGCCCGCGGTGCCAGCTGGCAGACCCGCCGGCCTCCGCCGGGCGCGAGCCAGCTCCCGCTCCCCTTCCCCCTTCCCAAATCCGGAGYCGGGCCGCAGCCCGGACCCTCCGGCTTCGCGGAGGAAGGGGGTGGGCCCTGGAGCCGAGCRGAGCCCCGAGGCTCCCGCTTCCCGCCTTGGCCGCCCGGAGCGCGGGAGGAGGCCGCTGGCGCGGCGGCGGCGGCGGCGCACGGCTGGCGAGGCCTTCGCGGTTACACCGCTGCTGCGAGCTGTTGTTTCCTTTTCCTGCGCGTTAAAATAACGAAAAGCAACTGGAAACAAACAGCTCCTGCTTATCCTCGTCTYCTTCTCTCCCTTTTCCAAAAAGAAAGAAAAGTTAATGCATTTTTACCGCTGTTTGCTTTTCCAGTTTCTTTAATTTGGGTAATTGCATAGTCAATTCTCAAAAATATATATTCTGCCTTTAAAAAAACAGCAGAAAATGACAGATCACCTTCCTTTCCATCCCAGCTTTGGCATGCAGGTCCCAGATTGTGCATTCTCYGTGTGGCGCCACACCAGC
Organism: Rhea americana; assembly: GCF_003343005.1. Lineage (NCBI taxonomy): Eukaryota > Metazoa > Chordata > Aves > Rheiformes > Rheidae > Rhea > Rhea americana. The sequence goes on from NW_028186258.1 coordinate 7,517,426, forward strand.
CTCCCATACTTAATTAATTTCCCTTCGTTTGTGCAGCCTTGCACTTAAAGAGACAGTGTCCCATTTTGATAGTTTGGCTTTGGCTGGATTTCAAAAGTGTCACTTCTTAAATCTTTCTTTTTTTCTTTTTTTTTWAAAAAAACTTCCCAGTGTGCTGTATGGCAAAGAGCTGGTGTTTTTTAATTCCCACCACTCCCACTTTTCCTCCCCCCCTTCCCTGTCTCCCTGTTCTTCCTAGCGCTCAGGATCAAACCATGCTATGTGCAAAGCAGAGGATGCCTGGGGTCTCACAGCAGGGTGTGCTTGTGCAAGGGCAGCGTGGTTTGGTCTAATGATACTCTAAACTGGTTGGATGTCCAAGAGCTACAGAGGGCCATGGGAGCTGGCTCTCCSTGTGACAGTTCAGCTGGTCCAATCTGTTTCCCCGTTACATCAGCAGAGCTGTATCATACTCCTGTGTTCCTGACCTCTGCCACCATCAATGCTGTCAAAGGCTGAGAGCTAAATATCCCAAAGCATAAGCGTGTTTGACTCTAAGAGCATGCTTTGTGCTTGGATTGGACAGGTTTAAGTTTGAAACCTGTGATTTTGGTTCTGTATGAAGCTAATTTTATTCTAGCTCATGTGTTTCATTCCAGATTCAGGATGATCATGTTTCTTCCCATGTTCTGTTTCACTCCATGCAACAGAAAGGAAAGAACATGCCAAAAAGACTTGTTTTTCATTTTTTTAAAATCAGATTTATTACACGTTTTCATTCATTGTTCTATTTTTCGTTTTTGAAAACTCATTGTACGCCCTAGGCCTTTGTCAGCCGAAGACAGGGCTGCTCATCTTAAACAGCGTCATGCATCCTATTTGTCAACACTCCGTTAGCTCAGTCCCAAATTGCTCTCACTGTTTGGGTCTTCCTTCTTATGAATGTTCTGGTGCCTGCTGGCTCCTGACAGGCTTCCCTGCCCCATCCAAGTGCCACCTGCATGGTCCTGCCYGCTGCAGCTTCACCTCCTTTCAGGCAGTTGTTGAGCCCCCTCAAACTGGMTGCAGCACCAGGAGTTGGCGTGTGCCCACCAGGAAGCTTTCCTCTTCCCTGCAACGGGTGAGATGATCCCTCCAAAGGCAACACACAATTCGCCTGGCCCTGGGCCTCCAATCATTTCCACTATGCTATTAAGTTTTTAAGAAAACCCGCATGKAAGGTCTAACTATACCAGAGGTTTTTGTCCAACCAGCAGTGCTGCCTGGTGCTGCTTTTTTTTTGTGTGTGAGTTTGGAAGCTAACCAGAGGGCCAAGTGTATTGAGATAGAGATGGCAAACCTTGGGAGAGCGCACATCCCAACAGCTCCAGGTTTATGTTTTGCACTCCATACAAAGCATTGAGTAAAGGTTCCCACTAGCTTTGGAGGACCTCAGATCCATGCAGCAGGGCCCCTGTTTTGCTGCAGTGGAAGCAGACGTGCCAAAATATATCAGATTTTGCTGCGCTTGTCCTTTTCCTATCTGGAAACACTGTGTAGCTTAATCTCACAAAAGGTACATGGTCGAATTTTCAGCCCTCGGAAGCTTTTACCATGTGGATAAGCGTCAGACTTACGTGAGGTGAACTGAAACTCCTTGTAGCTTGAGGAGAACTCTTTAGGAACAAGCTGGTGTTTCTTTTTTTCAGGCTCTATCAGGAGAACCTGCTGAGATGTAAAATGTTCCCTACTCTCAATACATTGAACCTCAAGAATACAGAAATGTCTTCTAGCATAGCCTCTGGCCATCCCTTGTTACCAGGAGGGTCTTGGGCAAAGACACGCCCCTGTCGAACTGCATATGGCAGCTCCCCTGCACATGCTTGCAGAGTCCCACAGAGCCAAGAGAGAAATGTCTGCAAACACCCACCCTACCATTTCCAGCAGAATAATCTGTCTGTTTAAAACAACAAAAGTGGACAGAGGTCAAGCCTGGCACCTAAGCTCATAACCCCTCTAAATTCAATCAAGCAAAATAGTCTCTGGTCAGAACTTATCTCCTCCTAAAATAAAACATGCAGTAGAAGAAGAAACAAATTGCTTGACACCTCATTAGCAATTGTAAGCAGGCTCCATTTTCACTCCAGGGTCTCATTGAAGTGATTTGTGAGGCAGTTTTTCCCAACCTTTGCCTATCCCCATATTGGCTAGTATTTTGATGGAGTTGGAGGCAACGCAAGAACAACAGTGGTTATTTGTGTTCTTCTGGGACACCCGTCCTGCTGTCTGGTGCTGGAGTGCCCCTCTACCTGGTGGTGTTTCTGGAACCTGAAGCCAGTTTCGCATTGCTTCTGTACACGTTTACGGCTGATTGTTAAGAGGACGCAGTTGGCCTAAAGCAAGATAAGCAGAGCTCGTATGTCATCTCTGATCTAAAACGTTGATTAAAGTAACCAGGTGACTGGATGCTTGATGGAAGAGAGATCCTGCTAAGCACAGTCATGTGGGTATTGGGTGAATGTTGTTGCTTCAGGGCTTCAGAAGTGTCATTGGCTGACTGTGTTCTCTTGCTATAGAATATAGCCACAAAGATAAAAGAAAATGATTTTTAAAAATTCCATAATAATCAATTTATTCTTTCTTAATTAAATGTCCACCCTCATTGCAGTTTGACCTCACCATGCTTCCTCCATGTTTTGGCCTTCTCATCTTAGCTTGAAAAGTGATTTAATTTCAATTTCAAGACCTTTTTGTTCTTGCTTTTTTTTCTTAAAAATCCACCATCCACCCACCCACCACAGCAGGGCATGTCTCTCAGGAAACCACCTCTATGGGCAGTAATAATTTTTGAAAAGTAAGCACATGAAAAGGACTTTGACAAACACAGTCAGGCTTTCGGGAGAGCCATTTGTTGTTGTGTTGGGATTTTTTTCAGTCCGCATGTACATTTTTCAAACCTACGCACACAGCTAGATAACCTAGTTTATATCAGGCAACAGCAGCAGAAATGAACCTTCAGAAAGGAGCCGAAGGGCGGTGATTTAGAAGCTCAGCCCGTGAGGAGCATTGTAGCCTTAAGACAGCATTCTGGGAGAAAGGTGGAGGTTGTTTCTGGGATTTAACATTTTTCTTCTTAATTGCCCTGTAGCTAGCCTGTTGGGGAAAAGAAAAATTTTACTATGTGATTTTGTCTTGATGTGACTATCTTACAAGTGGAATGGATTAAAAGGGCTTAAAGAGAAGAGAAAAAAAATCTCATTTGTCTTTTACCTTATCTTTTGTCAAGGTCTCATTTTAAATTTTCCCAAACATCCTTAAGTAAAAATCAATTTTCTTCCTCTTCCTATGTTAGTAAATAAAAAGATGTATTGCCTATTAATATAGATACTGGTAGTTTGTCAATTAAATGATATTTTAGTCCTCCAAATAATAATGTAATGTCAAGTTCAATGTTTATGATTATGATTCATCATTCTAGTGGAGCCATCAATTCTGAATGCTCAAACCATGATCTTATACACATTTTCAGCAGCTTTTTTAGTTAGTTARTAAGTTTCTTTCTCAGTAATGTCTTCCCTGACAATTTTGTTTTTCATTTTGTTATATCTGGATTTAATTCTCCTTCTTATCGAAATATGCAAGTACTAGGCAGTTTAACCTTGCACAGGGAAGTGAATTTTCACTGAGAGGAGGGAAAAAAAAAGAAAGAAAAAAAAGGAAAAAGAAAACCCAGATACACATATATCTGTGTGAATTCCTTTTCCCTCATTCCTTTCATGTAACAGTATTTCATTTTGGCTAACTTCAGCCGTTTAACACAGACACGCTGAGCCACTCTCCAGAGATCCCTCTCTCTCCCTAGTGACTATGGAACAACCRTAGATAACTTCTAGACTAGACTCCTAACTTTTAGAAAACTAAAAATAAGATGGAGCCTGTCTCATCTGTACAGAAGAGTCTGAAATTGAAATGGTATCTGATGAAATTCTATTTGGGAGAAAAAATACTGCTATCAATTTTCTCTAACATTTTTAATGGAACAGGAAAGTGCAATTGGTTCTGATAAAAGGGATATTGTATGACTAACAGGCTAAGAGAGCAGCTTTGAGCTGAATGAACAACTACTAAAAGGCTGGTACAGTAGCAAAAACAGCAATGGCATGAATATATTATCTGGGGATCTAAGGCAAATGCATGTTGTATTGGATACACACTGTTGAATGTAAATCCATAGTGCTGAAATACTGTATATTTATTATGCAAGCCAAAGCTGAAGACAGTTTCTGTTTGATGGACTCCCGGTGATGAATGGATTGTTTCATTCGAGTAAATGAACTGTCAGAAACAATGGCTACACAGTACAATTTCTCTCCCCATCCCCAACGGGCAGGAAAGCTCTGCAGCCAAAATAAAGTTGTATTTTTTTGTTAAGTCTAGTGGCAGGCTTGGGTAGAAAATTTAGAGGAATGGATATGGATAGCTTGACCTTTAAAAAAAAAAAAAAAATCTTAGCTAAAAGCATCAGTGTTGTGGGCAGATTTGTTTAAAATTGAAGCGAGATAAAGTTAAGTATCTGTCTAAGCTTTCCAGGAGGAAATAGCTTTACTTTGAGATGCTGTCAAAGTGCCGTAATGCCGCTAGGAGCCCTCCCTCTGTGGTTAGGGCCGGAGGTGGGCGTTTGGGAGAGTCCTGCTGCTGTTGGAGATGAAACAATAGGACATCCTGGTCCTCGGCATGTCTGCTGTCTTCTCCTGCATGGCAGGAGCTCAGGACTCACGAACAGACCAGGTGAAAGAGGTCTGTTTGTCCATTAGAAATGTGCAGTGCTCCCACAGACTTTGATCGTAGCTGGCGTTTGAAGTTTTAGAAGGATGAATCCCTCCATGATCAGAAGAGGGAGCAGCTAAGCAGCAGGAGCGAGTTGGAGCAGAGTGATGAAGGGGAGCCAGTTGGAGGGAGCTCAGCAAGGGCACGCACCTTCTCAGTTTGATATTCAGCAGGTAGCTGTGCAGTGCCTTGAGTTCCATCTCCTTTCTATCGTGCAGCTGCAGAGGGCCCTAATTAAGCTTGGGGAGCAGTAAAGTAGATGTCTGGAAACAGCCGRCTGCCCCCCAGCTTTGGAAGAGACAAAGCAACCTTCCAGTGTCGGGGTCTATGTTGTAGTAGTCATTTTTGAGGGATGTCAGGTGTGCGTATGGAACAGCAGGAGGGTTTTTTCCCTCTCCCACTGTGAACAACTCCTGACACTAACACACCTTTGTGCAAGTGCTGGAGGGCCTGGCTGCTTAGCCATCAAGCTGACTTAACACGATCTGAGCTTGTTTAGGTGGCTCTCACAGGCRTATCCTGAGGGTGGTGCATTTAAATAACAGGCATTTTTAGTGCTAGCTATTTTTCCTTTCTCTTTCTGTGAGCTGTTTCGATGGGTTATATGGGAACTGGGGTCCCAAGGGCTTTTTTCCAGTGCCATCATCCATTATCAGGACTCTTGCTGCTGCTGTTGTCCAGCTAGGGTCAGTTTTGGTAGGAGAGATACAGATCAGAAATACTAAATGTCCTCTAGGGGAGCCTGTTCAGCCGCCAGACCGCTCTTCCAAGGTGCCTTCACTGAGTGTCTAATGCCGCAGGGCTTCGCTTCACGTATTATTGTGGCTTTTTACCAGATCTGACCTTAACTCTTCTTCCTTCTGACCTCTGCACTTGATGRCAGTTCTATGCCCAGACGTTCAAAACACAGCTCAGGCATAAAGTCCTTTGCATTGCAGATAGTCTTTCTTTTGTGGCTGAATCCTCCTCTCTGGGTTGTGGGGGCTGTCTCAGCTTCAGGACTAGGGAACCCTGCGGGACACAGTGCTGCCCGACACTGGCCAGGTTCTCTGAAGACACCAGCTCTCACTGCCTTAGCCACTGATGAGGACAGGGCGGTAATTACCGCTGGCAAGAGCAGATCTCTCCGCTCTGAGTGTTGCTGCTCAGATCTGAACAAAGTGGTGAATCAGACAACGATCATACTGCTTAACCGACCAGAATGCTATATCGGTGACTATAATAGRCAATAAGAAATGAGGACTGGATTTCATTTTCCATTTTTTACAGATTCATAAGCAGAACCATAYTGCAATGTCAGTCCTCAGTGCAATCTTCTCAGCTGAGATCTTTTCAGAGGCAAAGTGCTGTTTCAAAAAGGGAGGAGGCAGAGAAACCCTGAGCTTTCTGCATACGTGTGTGAGAGCATTTGTGTTAAACAAAGCCTTTGAAAGGAACTAGAAAGCATATTATAAACTGCAGGTGGTTTGGGATATCTGTAAAGGAGAAATGTTGGAAATGGGGGGGGATGGTTTGCATCTTAGAGTTAACTGCACTGTGCAATTTCTCAAAGATTTTTGTTACYTAATAGTCCCTTTCTGAAATGCTTTCTTGGATGTATCTTTATCTAAGAGGAAAAATAAAATTTGGGGTTTTCCCTTCAAGGAGCTAGGTTGACCTCTGAATACTGTAGACTTTGAAGAGTGGTTTTTCAAACACATTTTTTCTTCTTCTTAAAGGTCTGGGCTTGAATTCACTGTTAGCTAGCAAACCATGGCAAACACCATACAAGGGAGTAAATATTCACACCTTGTTCAGAGCTTCCTCCAGTGGTTATTCTAACAATGAAAGTTATTGAATAACAATAATAAATAGCCAGTGTGCTTAGAAAATAATATCAGATTAACTTCTGTTGTAACTTCTCAGTAAAACAGGTTGACTCTGTCTATTCCATTTGTCCAGGAAGCCTGTACAGTGCTGTACGGTTAATTTATGAGCTGGATCCTCCCTGTGCCAAGGCAGAACAGCATGCAGGAATGCCATAGAGACCGTGACAGTTTTTCCTGTTTCTGCCCTGTGTCCTTGGTCCAGCCACGTATCTGCAAATCTTCAGAGCAGAGATCTTATCCTACTCCAATAAGGAGCATATAAAGATCTTGAAGTTGGCCAGGTTTTGTCTTTGCAAAAATACTATAAGCGAAAGTCAATCTGGGAAAGTAGGTATGAAAAAACAAAAGGTGTTCCTGGGTCATAGAGTTTAGCACACTTTCAGTTGTCAAATTCAGAGAGATTGTCCTGACTCAGCTCCTTCCCCACCATTTCTGCTTCAGGCTATCACCTACAAACAATTATCTGGGATTAGGTAGTTTTCTCCCTTCCTGCTTTAAACAGTAAGCTGTGTACATCTCTTCCCTTTCTACTTAGCTTTTAGAAAGGAAAATTGATAGCCCTGTTTTTTTCCCTCAGTGTACTGCTGAGTAATGGATTTCTGCACATCTGGGCAGCCCAGTTGTGTTATGATTGCATATCCTACAGGCTTGCTGTGATTAAGGGAAGGTGGAGGGAGGCCTCGTGTGCCCTTAGAGCACGGACTGAAAGCAGGCAGCTGATAACTAGTTTTAGAGAAAAAGCATGACCTCAATATATTACACATCTGTTAATGATGCAAACTCTAGTGGCACAAACATTTGGAAGGCCGGGTTTTGGGTTAAAAAAACACGCATGGGTTCTGTATTGCTTCAAAGCAATCTGAAGATTGATTGAGTCATAGTTATTGAATGCCAATTAATACTAAGTTGATGATACTGCACMCAAATCAGGTCTGATAGTTGCAAAACACAAATAATTTATTTATTAACTGATATGAAGRAGTAAATCTCAGGACAAAAGGAAGTGCGTAGCTCAAATTGAGCCTATTTATTGGTGAGTAACTTTGACATCACCTGACATTTTTTTGCAAAATCAGTTATGGGCAGCATTGTAGGGCTGACCTGCTGCATTGTACAAACAGGCTCACGCTAACTCCCTCCAGCCCCAGCATGGACCTAAGCAAGACCCTCAGCCAGGGCATCTCCACTCTTGCACCTGAGTGTGAACTCATAGCATCCCAGGGTTCACTTGAGACTGTAAAGGGTCTCTTAGCTCTAGGGAGAGGGACCTGTGCCCCAGATGACTTCACTGGAGAGGCTCTAGTGCTTTAAATCTGGGCCATCTGACACCAAGCACTGGCAGATACAAATGGAGAGCTTTGTAGACTGGAAAACTGCAAAATATACTCATTGCTGGGAATGCTTTCGGCCACTCACCACTCGAGTTTCCTGTTTGCACCAGGATAGCACCCAGGCTGAGGTGGGACTTTTCAAGCTGCTCCTTTAAATCAAACATCATGAAAGAGGGATCAAGAAGACAAACTGAGAAAGCAAACAGAGAAGGACAGTTTCTAAGAAACCCTGCAAGATTTATGGCTTCTGCACCTGATCCCACGCCAAGTTTATTTGATGTTTGTGCACTGCAGCCTGAAGGGGTGCGTCCTGACAGCTGTGCTCCCACCTGCTGCCTACCCTGCCAGGTGCCTGGCAGAGCGCATGGGCGCGAGTGCCTCGGCCTTTCCAAGTACAGCTGAATCAGACCAGCTCTTCAGGTCACACATGAGCTGGTGCTGCCTGTAAACAAGCTGCTTCACTAGTGATTTACCAAGCATTACGCTTCTCCTTGTCTACTTTAGGAGAAGAAAAGACAAACAAGCTGCAATGTGTGTCAGGATGTGAATGCAGCCCTCTGGATGCCTCTTGAGCAGGTGTGGTGGCCAAGGCCTGAGATGCTTTCAGACCTTAGCATCAGAAATGAAGCACTCTGATCAACTGGCCCAGCYGGGAAGAAACTGAGAACCAGATTGCTGGGTAGACAAGGGTTGTGTTGTGGTGCCGGAGTGCACCAGCAGACTGGGGGTGACTCGGGAGTCAGTTCTCCTGGACTTGCTGTGCTCTTGCTCTGCCAAAAGCAGAGCAGGTCATTTTGAACCAAAATATGACTTATTCTCATCTCCAAAGGAGTCTGTGTTGTTTGCATAGTTACAGGCCCAGAAGCCTTTAACCTTCTCTTGCCTATCACAGAGGAGWTACTTACTGACTACGGGGCGTATCTGAAGCTGCATACTACATTTCCAGCAGCAACATGGAAACATCTGCAGGGCTACAAAGATCTGTCAAGGGAATGTCATCAGTAGGGCTCTCAGAGGACTTGTTTCTTGATCAGGACAAGCTGCGCATGTGTTACCAAAAACCCCAAACAATACTCAAACTTTAATGTCAAATTGTTTCTCTTGGTTGAACAGAGGATGGGGCAAGTCCAACTCTTATTTCAGCTAAGCAGCTCTTCCTTTATCTGCTAAACAGTCTACAGTTCCTGCCTGCTCCTTTGGCTGAAGCTGGGACTGACTATGTCAGCCAGTGTTTGTACTGGAGCCGAAAAATGTCTCTGCTTGGCTTTCAGCAGTAATAGATCCCATTTTTCATTTGTTTTGTGCCTATAACGCTTGCAGAACAAGACCTATTAGAAGAGACTTTGTCTCAATTACAATTATCGCTTCAGTAAGATGATAACATGGTAGCAGGCAAGAAAACCTCCCCTCACATTCAGGAGCTTTCAGAGATCCCAGCATTAAAAAAATTGTAAGAGTCTAGATCATAGGACTGGGAGATACCCATACAGTTGCATAGGCTGAATTTTTGCGTAACTGAAATGGTGACTGGGAAAAATTTAGGGGAGACAGAAGATTAGGAGGCCCCAAAAGGTCTATACCCAGAAATGGGCTGGAAATTTTTGCATCTGGAAGAAAATCAGCATGATTCACTGCCTGCTTTCCTTTCCATAGCCAGAAGCCAGCACAGTCTTTTATATACTGACTATTCAATGCAGAACTGTTGGTTTTTGTCCAGGGCTTGATTAAATATTGTATCCTAGTACGACCAAGCTGACAGAATGCCCATTTGTGTGCACTGGTGTCTAAATATTTGCCTGTGATCTGCTAGAGGATGCAGTATTCCAGGGAACCCAAGGAAGCTGCCAAGGTAGCAGACTCCAACCCCTTGCAAAAAGCCATGCAACCATTTGCCAGCATGTGACAAATACAGCCTGCAGAGATGAGTTTTTGCAGTAATGCTGCTCCTTCCATAATGGAGTTAGCAGCCACAGATAGGGCTTAACTGCCTTCTAACTACCGGAGATGGTTCCTCCTCCCATGTACTAACCATGGCTGACTGAATACGAGTCCCATGGGCCTATAGCACTCAAAATAAAACAAACCATGAAGTACCCATCTTGCTCCCTGCGGACACAACAGTGGCTCAATTTTCTTTATAGCACTTCTAAAGCTTAGAGGTAGCAGCAGCATTTCACTAATGGGAAGAAAAGCGCAGTAAGACAGTAAGTGGTCCTGTGGTCCTGGCACACTCCCATTCCTCTGTCAGCATCCTCCTCCATAAGAAGGGCTTCTCCTTGCTCTGGGCTTGAGGTCTCAGCAGCAGACGTAGCCGTGTGACTCACCGTGGCTCCTGGGAGTAAGGAGGCATGTCCAGTCCCTGCCAGCACTGAGCTGTGGACATTGGCTGTGCRCACACATGTGATGCACTCCAAATGCTCTCTTAGGGTGTTTGTTTGCTCTCTCTGGAGAAGCTGAGTGCAGAGCTGCCCTTTTTCTTTGCTTTCCGGAAAGGAAAGGAAAGCTACAGTGAGTGAGAGAGGTAGGAAGCAGTATCCTGTGACGACTTGAGAGACTCTGCCTACTGGAGTGAGCCTGAAAGCTCTTGCTCAGAGATACAAAGCTGAAAGAGGTCTCTTATTACTGGAGGAGACATCAGAGCGAGAAGCAGGCACCCTGTTTCTCCGCTGCTGCTGGTGGTTTCCTGGCCCAAACCTTCCCTGCTCTCACTAGCTGCAGGCAACAGCAGGGGCAGGGCAGCTGTATTGTAAGGGTTAAATCCCAGCAGACTTTATGCATCTCCAACAAGGCAGCAGTCTTCCTGGCTGCCACAGTGACCRTGCTGCCTGGTCTGAGTGCAAAGCTACCATGCTGTGTGGCAGGTGAGGTGGGAACGGCAGCCCAAGATGGTGCAAGGTGAGGATGCTGCATGGCTCCTGCCTCCCTTCCCAACTCTCACATGTGCAGGCACACACAGAGTACCTCAGCCTTTTCTTATCTGCTCTGTTTACACAAAAGACTGCAGTCAGGTCCGCCTCAACTGGGACAGTTTCCGAACTCCCAGTCACCTCTTCTTGCCCTGCTTTCTCAGCTCCTGGGAGCTCAAAGGCTACAGCCACTCTGAGTTGCACTTGGCTCRGCACTGAGCCACAGACCCCGAGCACCAGATCCTGGCACCATTCSGGTCGGGCATGCAATGAGCCCCTCGGGGGCTGCTCAGGTGGCACCGAGGTCCAGCAATGCCATAACCTGTCTCTGAAATTGCCCAGCAGCAAAGCCAGCGGGCCAGCACATAGCAGAGGGTGAGCAGACTGGCTGCCTCCCTGGGATCCTCTGCTGGCGGGTTGGCTGCTGGTGGGAAAGGATGRAAACTGAAGCCCTTTTAAAATCAGCCCTCCTGACATATAGCTAGTGGAAATATCCCTTCATCTGACCCTGAAGGACCACCCAGAGCTTACTTAATCCTACAGTCCATCTTCTGAAAACCCACTGTAACAAGGTGTGTTAACCTCTGAGGTAGATTCGCAATTGCGGCCAGGGCTAATGACTGCAAACTCATCTCCCTTGTGACCTTCCTCCTCACACATTGAGGCTTTCATCGGGTTCCTAATATATATATTGCAGTTAAATGTCACTGGCATAAAGAGGAGGGACACCACCTCTCTAAAACAAAATAAATAGATCACATTGGCRTCGTTTAGTTTTTTCCCCAGCTGTTTAATATAAAATGTTTTTTTGGAAAGCCTTTACCAGGATAATTCATGTCTTCATCAACAGAACAAATTTGTCTTTAAGAAAGAGAGCACAGTGAGCAAGAAAAATATTGTGGTCCAGCAAATGACATACAGGTTTGCAGGGTAATTACAGCACCTCTGGTCCTTTGGCTATTTGAGCGGAAAGGGGGATGCTTGTTGGAGTTCATCAGAGCTTAAGGTAGTTCCACTGAAATGCTTTTCCCTTGGTCTCCTCTCTGGTGTGGGACTGTACCGTAGTTTACCTTTTCCCTTCTCTCCTCTCCTGTCTTGGAAGAAGCATCCTGAAGGGAAGCAAATATCTTATCTGATATTCTGAAATCATAGCATGTTGATTAAGAAAACACCAGAGTTCTTGATGATGCGTCAGCAGGTCGTTTTGGCTGGATATTGCAGCCACATTTTTAACAGCTTCCGATGCYGTTCAGACCTATACAGAAATCATCTGCCTGATAGGAAATCAGCCAGTTCTTGTCTTCACTGGACCAAAATTTCAGCACCTTGGATGATTTTTAAAATTTGTATAATGTATGTCTGAAATGCTCGAGTATTACTTTTAGAAAAGCTAATCTCCATGCTGATTGTAGTATTATGCCCCATGTAGCATAACACACACTTCCCATAAACATTTTTCAAGGCCTATATTATTTTATCTCTACAATATCTAAAATGTGCTTGTCCCTAAGCCCTTGAGCACATGCACAAATATTACTTCAAAAGCAGTATATTCAGCTGTGTTCGTTCATTTACACCTTCACTGAAGTCTAAGCTCAGTCCTGTTAACTTTAATTGAGGAGAAATAGGAGCAAGAACTTTGACAGACAACAGCGAGGTCTGTAACGAGTTATATCTCTGTAGTTTAGCTGTGCCTGTGCCTTTGAGATCTTAGTAGTGCAAATCGAACTAATATACTAGAGGTTTAAACTGCTATACAAGTGTCCAGCTCCATACTTGACTACACAAGTTTAAAAGCATAGCTTGAGTTATGTGAATGCAGCGTTGTCTGCAGAAAACACTTAAGATTTCAGAAGCCAAACTATGTGGGATTTTATAGACCCCCATAAAGACCTGAATACTAATTGGAAACCCATACATATTGGGATAATAGGAAGAGTATGTTCCATAAGTGGACAGCTGTAAAGGAATAGGTGTCCTCATCTGTGTTAGCCAAGGCATTTCAACATCTCAGACAGATTTCAGTAACCATTCTTTTGCAGGACAAATTGTGGCAGGGCCAAGGTGTTTTCTTTCACGCTTTTCTTGGTCCAGCAGACAAGGAGTACCAAAGCGCATCCCATCCCCTTGGGTAATGCATTTCATACTGTCAGTAGGACAGATTTAGCCCTAAGTGCCATTGTCCCCACTGAGATATGAGGATCGTGGTGTAGACAAGGCATCTACTTCTATCTCATCTAGTGGGCTTGAACTCAAAAAGACCCCAAGTATTTATGACCCTAATTAGTTCTCATAAACCTCCTGTGGAGGGGACCTTGCTGCTGCCACACACAGCACATTATTTTAGAACTAAAATCCTAACACTTGAGCTGTACCTTCTCTGCTGCAACATGGGCTGACACCTTACCCTTCCTGCAGTGGGCAGGGATAAGAGCTGACCATCCATGCATTTTCAGTAGATCAGAGCTCAGCTAGGAAGCTAGAAACCCTCATCTTCAAGAAGCAGATTTGATCACACTTTCTTTCTTYGTATTTTATTTTAACATATCATCACTTCCTCCAATGTGACCTTCAGGCACTTTCCTTGACACCAAAGCTTTGATTCTAACCCTTCACCACCTAATATCCACTGCAGTCATTTATAGTAATGTCAGTAATCTTTAATACACAGCCATTCTCAGCTGAAATGAGTTTGTGCAGGTACCCATGCGATAAGTACATCATGCCATGATGATGGCACAGGTGGGTCAGACCCATTCTCTTTACGAGTAGTATTAAACTGTAGAAAACTGACTTGGTACAAAATCTCGCGGAAGGAATGCGGTGGAGGTAGATTACCACGAATGGTAGAGTCATCTTCTACTTATGCACAGTATGTGTCCAAGTATGAAAGGCGTTTCAAAGCCTGCTGCCAGCGGTGGCCCTTTGCTAAATATCCAACCACATTTATGACACCTCTGGCCTGTGGGAATTGCCTGCCTGAGATCTTAAAGTCAGTTTTCATCCAGCTATGATGCAAGTTTAATGCTTGCCAGAAGAAGAAATAATATTTGGAAATTAAGGACTGAGGGAGGGAATCTTCAGCTGATATAAACTTTATTGACTTCAAGAGAACCACACTGGTCTATACCAGCACTGCTGGTGGCCCAGGGTTTAAATAAACTGCAAAAGGGTGCTTAAATTCATTTTTAAGGAGGAAAGGGCTGTTGTGCGTGTTGTGCTCTTATTTATATCAGTTTTATGCTGCTTTTGGAGATCTGTCCCATGCATTTGCTTTGAAAATCTAGGACCAGCAATATTGTATTTTGGGGAATAGTAAATCCCTAGCACTCCTGTGCAATCCCAAATAAATGATTACTTGTACTCTGTTTCTATACCCTCTCCCAGGTGGAGTCAGCTGTTGTGGTTACCACCACTTTCCCTGAGCTTTATTCCCATTCCCTTCTGTAACAGGAAGTTGAACCATGAGGAGCCATCATGCTACAGGACACTAAGGGCAAGGAGACCTCTGTGGCGTGTAACATGGCCTCAGGGTTTGCAGTGGCACACCGTGCATGGTCACCCATACTTGCTTAGTTAACCTTTGCAGAGGTTTTTGAACAATTTAGGGAAATATGTATTGAGTTGCCAGCAAGTGCACYGGGCGGCTGATGAATCTCTGGTGCTACTTGGTACAGGTGTGAAACTCTGGTTTGTTATCTGACTTTCTGAGGACCAGCAGATTTCATGGAGCTCAGGTCAGCCGATCTGGAAAAAAGAATGCAAATACTGAGCTTCCACTCGCTTGACTARTCTGCTCATTCCTGAAAATGATATCAAGCCTCCCTGGAGCAAAGCAGAGGGGCAGATTTACCCAAAACTCCTAAAACGTGATTGCAAAGCTCTCCCTGCTCCCTTCCCCCAAAGAAAAAAAAATTTTTTTACTCTAGAATATGCTAGAGGCACAGCAAAATGCAGATGTCAAATCTCCTTAACTTTCACGGGCTCCAAAGGAGGATTTAATCAGTGAAATAAAGTGAGGAGTTGTGAGTTCCTTGCAGTAAACAAGTTAAACATTATTAAACACAGACGTGTCTCTTTAAGGAGACGAATTAATTGTGTATGTTTATTTTTACAGCATTATTTAACTGGKTAAGAAAGAAAGAGTTAATGCCAAGATGATATAGCAGAAACAAAGCCTAAGAAAGGATTTTTCCACTGTGTTCCCCCCCCCCTTTTTTTTTCTAATAACTATCTCCCATATCTGCCAATCTTAGGTCAACAAACACATATTGATTGACAAGTTAAAATGTTTAGCTTAGCCTGCAACTCATATAAACCAATTTAAAATTTCTATTGCAGGAGGGAGACGTAAGAGCAACAAACAATATCCCTTCCTTCCTAGCCTCTCCCTTGAGCATAATCTAGAAATGTGTTGTGGACAGTTGCTGGTAGCACAGGACATTCCCTTGTTCACAGTTCAGCAGGTGGGAGCTCCTCATGCCTCCATGCTACACCGAGCAAAGCAGTTCAGGTCTGGAAGCCATGTAAGGTGCTCAGAGGCACTCCAGCAGGATGAGGCAGGAGAGTCGGAGTGTGATGTATTTCCATCCTCACTAGGATCTGTGCTTCTAAAAAATAAAAGGTTGGCTGCCAAAATATGATCATAGGACAACTGCTTCAGYAGCTGTAGCCTAAACAATAGCACTGACACTGTTTTGTAGTGACCATGCTCCTTCATGTCTTGGGGTACTTTCACAGTGTGATTAAGTCTTTACAATGTATTTTATGAGTGAGGCCCAGCTGGAGYTGGAGATACTAAAAATCAAGCTAGAGGTGCTTCTCCTGTAAGACTTCCATGCTGTTATTGCCAGCAAATTGTCGGACCTTATGTCCACAATAACTATCCTCTTTGGGAAGTGCTTGCAGTAACCCRTTACTCATCTCATGCTACCTATCCTTCAGCTGGAGGAAAATGATTATGTTTCTTCATGTATTTAGGCCTTTCATTCTTTAGCTCACCAGAAGCTGCTATAATACATCTCAGCTAGGTGTGCAAGCGCATCCAATAGCTGTCTAGTGCGCACACACACGTGCACACAGCCACACAGATTTGACTCATATTCCTTTCCTTCCACAACTCAAAAAGAAATGTGTTTGAGGATGGCCAGCCCTACCCCCCGGCTAAGGATCATCAGAGGCAGATCTTTTGAGAAGCCACAGCATACTCCTGACATGACTGAGAGATAAGCAGTGGGGAGACCATAGATGTGTAGCCAATGGAGAGGAGCAGAAATGGGTCTTCTGTTCCTCAGCCATAAGCACACTCAAAACCTGGGGGAAATGTGGATCTGAAATCTGCAGCTCAGCCCCCTGTCAGATGAAGTGTCCTGATGTCAGCATAGATATAGAACCTAGTTGATAGCCATGTCCCATMCCAGCGGAAATGGACCACTTTGAAAATGCACTGGGAACCATTGCTGCATTTCTGCTGATGTTAAGGTGCTTTGGAGCAGTAGCAGGAGACTGCCCCCAGACACAGGCTTTGCTTTGCTCCTTGCTGCCGTCTAACGTCTGAGCTCCCTATAGAGGAAGCTTGTTCCTGTGACCTGGATTTTGAATTGCTTTGAAGCAAGGGAAGAGGGAGCTACAAAACTGGCATTAGCCAGCTGATACTAAGCCAACTACCCGAGGAACTGATCATGTCTCTCGTGCTAATGTCACTGAAGTTTCCAGACCTGATGTAGATTTTTCCTATCCTTATTTTTTTCTAAATGGAAATTGTTCAATTACCTTATTGGAGTCTGCTCCGATACAGAAGGTCCAAATGAGAGGAGAACTGGAGGTGCATACACAGGGAAAAGGATTTACCAAGTTTTCTCACCCTTCCTGTAGGCGTGTTGAGTAAGGTAGGCGTTGTGGTTTCTTCAGCCAAGCCAAGGCAAGCAAGCCGTACCGTGGGTCACTTCATGGTATGCAATGAATCAGGCGTGCAGTGGACTGAGGCATGGGTTGGACAGGTCAGAACATCCACGTCCGGCCCTGTCCGTTCTTGGGCACCATAAGGACCCTTGCCTGCATGCACGGACTCACACCGCGCACACTGACAACCTTGTTTCTCTTGCCATAGTCTGCTCCGAATATACAAGCAATTGTCAAGATGTCACAGAAAACTGGTTTAAACTGAGATGTAGCTGCAGCTGTGCTRTAAATGCTTGGTTTGGCCAACCCGCTGAACAAAAGTTGACTGTCTCCCTTTGGGTGGATTTCCAGAGAAGGGCTTGCTTTTCATTTCTTTTGGATCTAACTTTTAGAGCTAACTTTTCCTTAATGATTGACTTTAAAATACAGATGTATTACCTTAGTCTGGCCATTAAAATGAGTATAAAAATTACTGAAGGTACTGATAATGATGTTGATAATTTTATCAAGAGATGTCTCTGCAGTAAAAATACATCATTGCTGCTACAGCCACAATTGTAAAAAGTCTTTCTAGAATTGCCACAGATAGACCTCTTTTATATAATTCTCACATGTCTATAAATCAAGGATACCATTTGAATCAAAGAAGCATAAAGCAGGTCTGGCCAGTAAGGATCAAATATCTTTGAGTTTATTTTTTTTTTTTAAGCATCAAGAATGAATATGTCTCCAAGCCACAATTTTTTAAGTTGTGGGACAACAAAAAGGAAAATAACTAGCAGTTGATCAACTAACTTCGTTGATACTCGCTATAGTATTAATATCCTTAATATCTTTAATATGCTTAAGTGTTGTTAAATTGTGTCACTGTATGAGGCGGTTGCTGAGCTGGAAATCTGTGCTCTTCTTGCCTTTGCTTGGTTGCTCACCGTGAGCAAAGGAGGGAAAGGCCCTCGCAGTGTGGACGGAGAGTYGTCATTCCTGTTTATTCATCTGGTTTGAGGTTTACAGCCCATGTAACAAACATCTTGTTTGTGGCCTGACAACAAGAGATGTTTCAGGCGGTTTTCTYGTGCCAGCTGCTTTGCGGTCAGCGGGAGGGAACCCAGCCAGACGGCTACCCTGTAATCAGATCGCTCCCTGGTTTGGGCAAGCAAGGAGATAGCAGTGGGCAGATCCCTGAAGCTGGTGTTTTCAGAAAGCTCTTTGTTAAGCAACTGTCTTCTGCTGTCAGTTCAAGACGGCTCCATTGCTGGTCATTTCCTCTCCCTATTAAGTGCTTATCTGTGGCTAGACACAAGCAGCTGGGTAGAGACTGAGTGAAAACGGGARAAGCTCTAGGCATTGCCCTAGTCTGAGGAAGCAGCAGGCAAGGGCTGTTTGCTGGCASCGCTGGGGAATGGCCGCGGCTGCTCCGGGCAGGTGCGTTTTGCTCTCCTCACAGCCYAGAGCTGAACAAGATGGTCAAACAGCCTGTATACCCTTTGGCACACTTGCCCAAAAATTAACACTCAGCCTAGAGCTTTCGGTCAAAGCCCCTAGCTGTGGGCTGTCATTGGGCAACCTTAGCCTTCAAGTGAAAAACCGAAGTGGAAGTGGTCTCCTTTTCCTTARCAGTCAATATCAGCAAAAAAATAGGAGATTCATCAGCTACTGATGACTTCGCTTTGCTTTCTTCCAAGTGTTTTCACTACCTACGTTGTGGCAATACCCAGGCACTGCCCTAAAGAACATACCAGCTGGATAAGTAAGGCACAAGGACTCCTCCAAGGACCAGTGTGTTTATTGGGCTACATTGGAGCCACGTTTCTTGAATGATATGTGCTGCCCTTTATCTTTGCCGTAGGTGTCTTTACTGCGAGCTGGGTTTAGTTCTGCAGAAGGCAAATGCTCATGCCAAAGRCTGTCCGCAAAGCTTCAGGGTTGCAAAGATACTCTTGCAAATATGRCAGAGCAGAAGTGTCTCTGAATTTTTCTCTGTTCCAGGATGATTTTGTTACTTAAYGCTCTTTCTTCAGCTTCCTCATCGGCAAAATGAGGAACTTACCTGGCTCCTTTGTGAAACACTTTGAGACCTACAAGTRGAAAGGATTATCAGGTTTTATTTTTATTATACAGCCTCACTCGAGCCTCAATATCTGGAGAAACAGTCCTTCCGTTCTCATGTTGGAGAACAAATCCCCTGTCCTGGAAGTAGCAGCAGGTCTTGTTCTGACTACATAARGCCACAGGCCTGAGCTCTCTCAACACTTCCTAGAGCTCAACCTCTCACAGCACCTTTTACAGGCTGGTTGTTGATCAAGGCCTTATTTACAGCTTGCCAACATTGAAAGAAAGCTTCCCATACCTGTCAATGAGTTTGCCATCATGCTTTTTAGACTCCACAGCAGTTTAAAAGTTTTTGTGCCCATGGAAAACCCACGAGATTCAGGGAAAAAATTCAGGCACCTCCTTGAGCTCATTTAGAACTTTCACGTCGGAATAATTTTCCTATCTGATCTGCAGCTTTTTTCCATCCTGGTAATAGACTCTCAGAGACTCTCAGCTTTGGAGCTGGCAATCTTTTTAGGAAATAAAAGTGATACTTTTAATATTTTGTTACTTTCTAAAGTGGGTTGAATGAGATTAAGCAAAATTAGCACCTTCTGGTTATGAAGTCCAGTTTCACTGCAATGACTGTTACTCCTCTTGAAGATTCTTCTGCTCCCCAGTCAAGAGCACACAATAGCTACCTGGAAGCAACAGAGAAAAGTATTGATAGGGGATATTTCTCTTTTTACCGTCTTAAGAACCTGTCTGATAGCTGGTTTCAATTTTCTGGACACAAGGTTTGACCCTTTTCTGATCTTGTGCTATGAAAGAAAAATGTTGTCAATAAAAATAGGAGCAAATCTGCTGTGGCAAGGACAGTTAGAGTAGCTCTTACAGTACAGGTCAGAGACTATGCAATGCCAGACTGACTGTGGTTTGGACTTGGCAATCTTATATGAATCTTTTATCTTGAAGCTACATGATAAGTAACCAGCTCTTGTATTTCCTGTGCAATATTGATAGCACAATGTAAATAAGGGGGGCTTGCGGATA
Organism: Rhea americana; assembly: GCF_003343005.1. Classification (NCBI taxonomy): domain Eukaryota; kingdom Metazoa; phylum Chordata; class Aves; order Rheiformes; family Rheidae; genus Rhea; species Rhea americana. The sequence continues at coordinate 7,537,301 of NW_028186258.1, forward strand.
ACCAAACCTGTGTGAGATAATTTCAGAATGGTCAAAAGTTCTGTTTTCAAATGCAAAATAAAAACAGAACTTGGGAAAGTGTTGGGTGATTTCCTTTCCCTGCCACCAACTGGGACTTAGATGGGGCACTGCGTTCTCATCAGGAACAAAAATAATATTCACCCATGTACTTATTCAAAGAATGCTACTCAGCATTTTCAGAAATCAAATGCAATCCATCAGCCTGGAGTGAGACAGCAATATTGTTTTGAATGTTTCATTATCAATTTGCACTGAAGGAAGTAGCCCCATGCTGTTATCTGCCCCTGTTTTCTTTTGCAGCAAGGCGCCTGTTTGTGGATTGTGTTGTATTGCATTTTTGGCTTACCAGGGCACTACCATGGCTTCAGAAAGGTTTTTGTATAAAAACTGCCCAGTTCTATTATTTGCATTTGGTGCAAAGCCCGTCGCTGTTAGAAATCTGCCTGCTGAGGGTGCTGCAGGGGGACGAGGTCTCTGAGGTTCGGGAAGCCTCGAGGCGCCCAACCAGCGCTACGAGTCAGCTCGTGCTGTTTGTCCACTGCTGAGCACGGCCTCAGTAACCAGCTCCGTTAGTTTAACTATCACTCAAACAGTTGTGTGTAAATCACAGGAATTATAATCCTTGCAAAGGCAGAGACAACACACTGACAACAGTGGGCAAGCCCTACGTTATTTCACTGGGAGCGCTGGGATCTCSCCTGCCCTCCTTCCCTAGCCCAGCCGTGCCTGGGAACGGAGGAGCTCTGCAGGGTGCTGACCCTGAGCCTGGGCTCACGTTGCCCTGCCGGGGCTGCGCTCAGCTGCTGGCCCTGCACTAAAGCAGCCGCGTAGCCAGTGAGGTCTAGTTCCGCTCAGTTTGTCCCTAGGGAGAAAACAAGACATGCATGCCAAGGTTACTCCRTTGAACCTGACTCAACCTCTGTTGAGTCTTTGGTTTTCAATTCCAACTTTGTTTATTTCCCCAAAATTTCCGAGCTGGGGATGTTCACAGCTACACTGCAGTGAAACCCCACAGAGCCGATGGAGCTCCTCAGTATTACTTCCCTCTCAGCTGCAGTCAACTCCTGAATGTAAATGGTGCCTGTCCTTGGCCTTCTGAGGCCACTGTGTTGCTCTCTGATGCTCTCTTCCAAGCAGCTTCATCCACACAACACAGGCCTTTCAATTTTCTTCCAGATTGCTTTACAATTTGTCTTTTCACTTAACTATATTTGATTCAGCCTTTTGGGATGAGAGCTTTCCCCACTCTTCTCAATCTTGCTGTTGCTACAAAGAACACRGCATTGAATATTTTTGTCTGAGTCAACACACAGGTTTCGGCAACAAGCTTCAGGCTGGCATACTCAGCATCGTGGGAGAGAGTCTGGACAAGGAATTCTGATCAACAGGTAATGCAAAAAATAAAAACTAGAATTTGTTCTGTCATTATCAAAGTATAAAGTTCATGCAAGCTGCCTGATTCTCTTTCCATCTACCTGGCAAGAAACGTGAAGTTTCCCTCTAGGGCTGGCAAGGGGCTCTTTTTCCATAGCATCGTTTGACCATGGAACAGTTGGCAGGGGAAAGCTGCAGAGTGATGTGACTGTATCCTTGCTTTCAGACAGTTAAACATGTCTTCTTCCATGGCAACTTTGGAGGTCGATCCCTAAAGATGGGAAGCTGAACGAGTGGCCTACCACAGCGCCAAAGCTCAGGCTTTGTTGGGAAGGCAATGAGCTCTAAGAATTTCTGTTTGTAAACTACATATACATAGAAATTGATACACATTTCAGTTTTCAAACTGCAACATCTTTAACAAAATCGCTGCAGACTGGCATTGGCAACCTCAGCTAATGGAGTCGTAAACAGCAGAGTAGAAAAGGTCTCGGAGACACTGGTCCAAGTGCTGCTGATTCCCAGCTCCTCTGCAATGCTTTGTGCGGTCGCTCTTTGCTGGATCTCTGCAGTGATGAATTCTTGTTCATACCACCAGGCATATTACCCAGTTACCRAAACCGCTTCTACTGCCCATGTTTTTTAATTCCCAGCCTTGCCTTTGCTCTGCTTTTGTTCTTTCCTGTCTCACCATCATCTTAGATGACAGGTACATGGTTTGCGCTAGCTGTTATGATCTTGTCRTTTATTTATAAGAGATAATGCTTCTTTGCAGCTGTTTTTTCTTAAATGATGCAAAATCACTRGCTCCAAGCCCTCCATTGAGGGCCACAAACACATTTCAAAGACATGTGAAAACAATAATARCAAAAAGTAGCTTTAAGAAAGCTACTTTTGACCCCTGGAGGGTCACGCAGCAAGAGTGTGCAGAGAGCAACCTCGGCTTAGGCTAAGCCTGGCCTGATCGTGTCCCCCCTTTGCCTCCAGTGGGTTTAAACACCTCACTGCCCTCTAACCTCCCTTCTTCTTGAATTGCCAGCAGGAGGGTCTTGTGGTGCATACACGAGGTCGGACCTTACGACTTCTGACTCTGCCACTGTTTTACTGTGTATCTGGGCAAACTGTTGCCTCTCTCTGTGCCTCCAGCGATTCATGAAAAATACAAAGCATAACAGCGCTTTCATCCTATCCCTTGTTGCCCCTAGCCGCAATGTGCAGGGGCTGAATGCACGAGAACTAGCACCTAATGTCAGATGGCCCCATCAGAAACAGATGGCTGAAGTTAAGCAGCAATAGGGGTCTGATGTTTTGCATCCTAGAAAGTGCACGGCTAGTCCAAGGTTGTGCAAAAGGCAGGAAGTAACTGGAGAGAAGGGGAAATAGGATGGCCAAGCTTTCCTTGCRGGATCCAATACTTCTCAAAATCCCTATAGATGTGGTTCAAGCTCTACACAAATGTTGTGAGATGCTTTTATTTTCTTTGAAAAGAAGTTTGCCAGCCCTCTGCGAGAACCGCTYGCAATGGAGACAATGACACAGGAGGAGAAACAGAAGTGTGAATACCTCCGCTGCCCGCCGTCTGGGACTTTTCCTTTCGCCCTTCTGTTCGCACCTAGCACAAGATGCACGTCTGCGTTCACAGCTATCGCAGGATGCTGCCGCTTTGCCGTCGGGCAGGAAGTGCCAATGTGAAGCGGGTGTAACCTCCTTCTCCGCTTGCCCTCAGAAAGTACATGAAACACATCAGCCCTTGTTGCTGCCATAAGCTGAAAAGGGTTTGTGATTCCAAGTCTACTCCACTCACAGCACGACATGCCCTGGGTCAGCCCCAGCAATAATGTTTTTAAACAATATTAGGTTATTCTTGGCAATCGATGATGACATTTTCTACCAATCGGGATATGAGAAAAACTTCTAATAATAAGAAGTGATAGAATAACAGAACTGGAGACCAAAATATTCTCAAATGCAGAGGCTAGTTATACTGTGGGGGCAGAGGGAAGCTGAGACAAGTCCTGCTATGATTTGTCTTAAGAGTTTAACCCAAACATACTGTTAATTCCACACTTGGGGAGTCCAAGTCTAATTACTGTATACTTGAGACCCTCACACTAGTAGGCAAGGCAAACGCTGCATTTGTATTTTCCTCTGCTCTTATGTGTGATCAAAGAACTCGATACTTAATACAGAAATCTAAATAATTTACAAATCTGAATAACTTAGCAGATTCTAAGTCTGTTGGGTTACATTTCTGTGTATTTACATCCATGTGGACTAGACTCATTTTTTCCTGGTGGGTCTAGCATAATTTTTGAAATGCATATTAACAAGTAAATTAGTTTWGTTCCCTTCCTTTGTACACTGTTTGGAGAGGTCTTGTGCAACGCATGCAACAAACCTGATAGTGGTGGTGATGATTCTCTTTTATGTAAATAGGGGTAATATCATCACAAGCCCAGAAGTCCATTCAACAAAATTAAGTCAAAATTGAAACAAGGAGACAATGGTCATGAAGACATGCTAGTTTAGGGGTTGATATGCGCTTGCAATGTGATTATATCCCCAGTGACTTTACATGCCAGCACATCCAAAATGTCCAGTGAGGCACAGGACTATGCAAGCTCAGTGACACTCCCATGGACCCACCTCATGCMCTACCCCTTCTTCTTCTCAGCGTGAAAGTATCACAGTGGAAGTTGATATGAATGGAGAAGAGAGGGAGGCAGTAGGAATGGGAAAAGGACAGACTGTTCCAAGTTCAAAGGGCATCATGGAAAGAAGTATAAAAAAATGCACCCTGGATGTGAAGATAGGGAACATACGAAAAGATAGGAATTTTAGGGAAAGAGCTTCAATTAAAAGCAAAAAGACCATGAGAAAAGAAATAAGGGTGGTCTTATGCATAAGAGCCTCCAAACTAAGTCAGCTCTGAGATATGCATAGTCCTCCAGTAGCTCAGCCACAACGCTCTGCTAATGGAAATGGTCTGAATGAGTCTGAAGGTAGAAGCCACCTGACCCTCGCAGCCACAGGGCTCTTTCAAAGGCCAGTTGTTATTGCTGTTACAGAAGARTTCAAGATGAAGGAGCAACAAGGCACCTTCAGCTGAAGGTCTTTCGAAGAGACTGAAATCTTTGCCTTGACAACACAGTACTCTTCTTTGCATGATGATTTCAACAGCTTTCTCTGATTCAGATCGAACAATAATAAGCTATTTCTAAGGCACATCCTCAAAGAATAATTTCAGCAGATTCTAGACAAATAACAAGATGAATTGAGACTGAGAAAAGGACTATCTCAACATTTCCTGCTGTTACTGCTCTAGCAGCTTCTCATGGTTCAATTCCGCTAGAGTCATTTCAGATTATCTTTTATGATGCAAACAGTACCCGCCTCTCCCAAAAAAAGCATTGTCTGATTCTTCAGAACTGTTTCCAAAAGGCTTGTTTTTCTAGATTTTTGGGGTGTTTTTTTTTTTTTTTTTTTTTTTTTTTTTTTTTTTTTTTTTTTTTTTTTTTTTTTTTTTTTTTTTTTTTTTTTTTTTTTTTGCGTTCATAAACATATCATATTCCATATCGTGCCCCACTGAAGTTATAACCCAATTCTATTTAATTGCCTTTATATGAGACCTTACTGGATTCTTAGTAGAGTCATATTCAAGGCCTTCAGACATATAATATAGAAGGTGGTATGGGAATAAGACAGTCATACCGGCTCGCAGCAGTTGATGCCAGGCAGCCCCCAACCTCCATGTCTCACTGCGGTTACAGACACAACCCACCACCATTCCCTAAATCCCTCTTTTTTTCATCTCTCAGGCCCCAGCATGGCTTTCCATCCTTCTCCTCTCCCCATGACTGACTGATTGATAGTAGCAGTTGATCTTCGTGCTCCCTCTGCCCCTCGCATGGGTGAGCAGCTGTCATTTCCACAAAGAGCAGGAGAATGAACTCCTCCTTTCTTGTCCCCCCCCCCATCCGTCACCTCAAAAGTAACACAGAGAACAAATGGAGTCTCCCAGCTGGTTTGATTTATTTGGTTTAATGTTCCACCATGACCCCTTGGCTTGGCCTGGCCTTTCGTCCAAGCACTGTAGAGGCCTAGGGCTACTTYGCTTCCGTGATTAGATGAGTGCAGTGTATTCTGGCCTATTGGCCAAAATCCAGCAATTCACTTAACTATAGTCTTCATTTTGAAGAGTTGAACTAAGGCATAGGGAGAAACATCCCAAGAAGCTTTGTAGAGCCCAACAGCACCCAAGAAGTCTGTGATGGAGCTGATGGCTGAAGGCAGGTCTCCACCACAGCCAGGCCTTCATGACTACTTGCTCCTTTGGCGCAAGGCTGGAAAGCTTTTTTGGCTGCTAGAACAGATGTTGCTCTTTAAATTATAAGCGCTTTTCATCCAGGTATTCCTCACCAAGGCAGAAGGCAGCAAAACGAGCCCATTTTGTCTCTTCTGTTAATGCGGCACAATTCACTCTGCRGCGGAAGAGCTGCCATCCGTTGCTTTTGCATTGCGCTTGGTCTGTGCTTGCCCTCGCAGTGCAGAGCATGGTTTTCTYGTCCAGTATACATGTCAGCAGAATGCCCTAGGGACGAATCGTTGCATGCATTGGTTGTTGATTATATCTTGTTTTACAGCCTTTTTTATGGAATTTTTTTCATTCCCAAGTCTGCAGCAATTTATACTGCATTCCCCTCTGTTGTCCCCTTCATCTTCCAGAAGGACAGAGCCTTTCAGCAGTGCCAGCCAGTCTGAATTTCCCACTCATGGAGGAGCAGAGGAGGTAGGCCATCTTCTTCCAATTGCTCATTGCCTTTTCCCCATTGCATTCTTATTCAAAGGAAAATCTTTCTTTTGCGTGATGTCTGATGTGTTAGTTGATAATCAACATGTCAGGCAGAGAAGAAGTAGCCCTAGAAGCAAGAAAAAAGTAATCCAAATTTCTAGCTGGGTTGGATTCAGTGCCTTTTGACACCCCTCCCTTCCTAGTCCCAACCCCTGTCTTGGGCAGACTCCTAGATCATAAGTTCATTAACGGGAAAATGAGAGGAAACATTTTTCTCCAACTAAGGGACTACCATGAACACACTCTCCTGTCACTGTCTTTCTATATCARAAGCATCTGTTGACCTGGATAGATTGGCCAGTTATTTTTCTGCTGCTTGAGATCTGCAGAGGCCTGACTGAACGAAATGATTTTCTTTGGGTACAACAGTGGCCAGAAGTGGCATATGAAAGTATTAGGAAGTGGCACACATAGCTCTGGTCTACACACAGTATCTTTTGTACTCGTGTAATTATGTTGGCTAAGGCAGTGATATTTTACCCATACAGTTATAACAGCATATCCTGTAGTGTGGACAGCATAAGGGTGCCTTATACCATCTAAGCTCATTGCCTTTCTTATACAGGAATAAACCATACTAATGTAAGTGTTTTTATATTAGTAGAGCTTCATCCACATCAGGGAAATTGAATAGTTTTCAGCATCTAAAGCAAAATAATCTTTTTTCATAGAAAATCCTTAARTAGGTAGTGGTGATAACCAAGAAGTTTCTTGATTCCCCATACTGACACAGCCAGGAGGAGCTTAAAGACAGTGGGGGAAGGAGGTTCCTAAAAAGTTCAGAAGTTGCGTATTTAACACCCCAGAACAGTCCAGTCTGCTCTGTCTAGTGCAGAGCTAGAGGACAAATGACAGCCCAGATTCGATGCTCCAGGATTACAAGGATAGATTCTGAGCTGTGCTTCCCAATTTCAGTGCATCGGGTGGTCCAAGTGGAGACTCTGAAAGCTTAGGAATACCAGTGGGTAGAAACACATTGCTCAACTGTTTCTTCCTAGTAGCTCATCACTGTAAGTGCTCTCTGAAGGCCCACTCAGACTTTGCAGGGCACACCAGCCCGTTTTGGCCATCAAGCTGTCCTACAAGCATCACATACCAGCACTGACCATTTCTGACCCCAGTCATCCAGGTGCTTTTGAAGATTGTTGCACCTTCACTGAAAAATGAGTAAAGGGCTTTGGGAGTTCATTTCTCAGACCACATGGATCAGCACCTTCGTCCAGAAACAGCAAACAGGGAGCAGGGAGATACAGACATTCCCCAGTCCCACAAACATAGCAGAGTACGTTTGGCTATGCATGGATATATTTTTGTTGCTTCCACTTCAGTCTACGCTAGTGCTTAAAGTTAAGCATGAGAGTGAGTATTTGGGTAATGAGAGCCACATGGAGTGTGATTTAAATACACAGAAAGCACATCAATAGGCTATTCAAGATTTAATTACATCTCCTCCATTTCACACTCCAGTGCAGATTTTGTTGGCCTCTCAGAAGTAAATGATATTCTGTGTTTTAGACTCCTGGATCCTCAAAGAGCACAGTTTGTCCTTCTAAGTACTATCCAAAGCCTTTTCTATCAGGAAGCATAAGAATTGCATGTGACTTTAGAACAAAGCACACTTCCAGACCCCGTGTTTGTATAGCCCCAGCCCCTCCCTCAGATATTTAGCACAATTGTAACATAATTATTAAAGGCAAATAAAATAACTTATTCGAAGAAATCTAATGAAACCAATGTAGCGCTTTTCAGGGAAAATATCACCCTCAGCAAAGCAAGGATAGGCAAAAAGAGCTCAGGTAAGGAACATTTCTACCAATCACCTTAGAAGGGGCTGGCAGGGCTGTTTCTCATGCATACCTCTTTTTGGTTTGGTTCGGTTTGGTTTTTATCACCCCTTTTATAAAACACCATCTATGCATATAAGCACATGCGAGCTGGTTGCTCGGACAGTCAGAAACCCAGCCRTGGTCGTGGCCCTGGATGTGATGAGTGGAGGTTGGATTTCTCTGCCTCGTCGCATCTTTGTCTTAGACAAGAGGTTGGAGGGGGGGTGCTGACTTCCAGACAGCTATGAGAAACAAAATAAACATGCATGTAAATGAGAGGCTGTTTGGAAGAGGGTTTGTGGATGTTGGCAAGAAGAACAGCACAACTTAGGACTTTACTTTTTTCTTTCTTTTTTTCTTGTTCTTCTCTCCCTCTCTCCTTTTTTTACCTCTTCTTTTTTTTCTCTCTCTCTTCTTAAATGCCAGTGGAGATATTTTTTAAAGCAAGAGTATATTTTTAGACCATGTTGTTATGGCAAAGAGGGGAAATGACCTTTTCATTTAGTCGGGAGACATTGTGTGATTGGCACATCAAAAGACACAAGGATCTGGGACTTGAGCCATCCATGTTTTCAGTCCTGCAAGGAGGCTTCTTGCCCCATTCTGCCTGGTTTCTTCTAGATGGAGCGCACAAGTCCTCCAAGATTTGGAGGTTTGTTATATAGGCAGAATTCACATGTACTTCTCTTCCACTACCCACCAGCTTTTGTAAAAGAAAACCATGAACGAAGTGTTGAGATCAGGCAAAAATCTGCAGCAGCTTACATTTGAGGATGGRGGTCAGGGCTTTCCTTCAGGAGCCCCTGAAAATGCTCATTTCARGTGAATTGCTTATTTTACAGCTGAAATAAATGTCATGGAATTGCAGCATTTTTGTGTCTTCCTCAAGGGGAAAAAGATGGTAGTTTTAGAGGTTTTTGGAGAGAAACCTTCACTTGCTGTGCTCCCACGGGGCCAGGGCTATGGACAAGCCCCGATCGCTTCAACTTCCTACCACTTATCTACCTAGACTAGAAGACAACCCCTGCGCCTGTGTAAACCTTAGTGTTACACCACAGYGGATGTGGAATTTTGTGGTTTCTTTTATTTTATCCATGTGATCATCTCCCCTTAATCAGGCATTTTCAGTCTTGGCGTTTGATATTGCATCAGCAAGGATTTGAAAATGGAGTTTTTCCTTATATGATGGGTTTAGCTGCTGCCTCTAAACTATTTATTTTAATTTTGTACTTTGACCAACTTTAACTGGCTTTTCTTTCTTATTTTAACWTCTGTGTACTTTCTGAATGTAATCTCCAAAAGGTTTAATTTTAGCTTTTCTTATAAATATACATATCCATATACCATCTGGCTCCTGCTCTGTCCCAACTTTCACACAATTTGATCGTGGTGGGTGTGATAGTCCACGGCCTCCAGAGCTTCTGTGGTCTGGAAAAGACCCCTGTGTGCCTCTGGCAGATGACCCATCCATCTCATTTTAAACTGAGTGCATCTTTTCTCCCTTGTCTATAACTCTTAACTTCCTTTTTCCCCCGTCAYTGAGAGCGATAGTGTTTCATCTCTGAAAAGCCTTTCAGGATTTTGAGCCAAGTTGTAAAAAAATATGCATGCACACATGCACGTGTGTATATGTGTGTGTGTGTGTGTGCACAATTGAATCTGAATTTGTGCATTTGTGTATCTGCATAAGCCCCMAAATACGTATATGTCTATCATTTCCAAAGGTAGCAAAAAGATACTTGTCAGAGAAACTGATTTATTGCAACATTTAGCAAAGTCCTTGTCAGAACTTGGTTTACTGGTGTAAATGCAAATGCCAGGTCAGTATAAATCACGAGGCAGGGGACAGAGAGAAAGAAAAGCTCCATTTCTCCCTAAGAGATAAACCAGCTCCATGTTTAAAGTGGTCTCCTCCTTGATCTGCCATTTGAGATAAGCTAATATACAGCACCATTACATGCCCTCTCCTGCCTTAATTGCTGATTAACTGGAAGGGCAGAGACCCGGCTGTGAGGACGTGAGAGCTTCATCCCCCCCGGGATGTGAGGGTTTCCAGTCGCAGGGCCCTCACCCTGCTGTGAACTCCCGTTGCTCCCGCAYTGCCGTATCCCTCCTCTTCTCCTGCTTTCTTACTGACACCGTCTGAATTCAGGGCAGCTCTGCGCTCAGTCCYGCAGGCAGACGCAGGCGAGCTCTGGGTCAGGCAGATGCGAAGCAGCTCTGAACAGAGGCCGTGTCCGGGGTGGGCACAGTACCTGTGCGCTGCAGCGGGGATCTCCTCTTTGCCAGGACGCCTGGGCTCGCGGCGTGGGCAGAGCCCTGCCTGCCTGCCYGCAAAACCCCCTCTAGACCCCAAAACTGCTGGGGAAGGAATACAAACCTGCAGCAGCTGAGCTTCCTACGCACTGATAGTAGATTCCCTTGTGTCCAGTAAGGACAAGCTGCAACTTGAGGATTTTTCCCTGTGATCCCAGGATGGAGGCTGCCAATGGTGGATTCTCGGGTGTCTAATAACAGTTGTGCTTCCCTAAGTGTGTGTGTGGGGGGGGGGAGTTACCATTAGAGCCTGTCTCCTTTCTCCAGCTTCTTATTTTCATGGAATTTATATGAATTTATGTCTGAGAGCATCATGACTTGGTCAGATTTGGGACAAGGTGGCCACACAGTCCCAAAGTTATTTAGAAGACACGTGTTGCGGTCTCATTTCCTCTGAACGGGTGGAAGGGAGTGGGCACTGCCGGGCAGACAGTCGGCAGGCGAGCGCAGCTGCCGTCGTGCTGTCTGCCCCGTTGCGCTTTCCCGTAGACGCTCGCGGTGGAAAGCGCTTTCCCTTTCCCCGCTCGCCTCGTTCCCCGGTGCTGACCGCCCGCCGCTCCGCCGCTGCCTCCCGCTCGGCCCCTGCTGAAGAAACCGGGAGATGCAGGAAAGCCCCTGCCCCGTCCCCCCGGCTGCTCCCCAGCAAGGTCTGCAGCCGCGTCCCCGGGCGGCGGGGAGGGGGGCGAGGGCCCTGTGCCCGCAGGACCGCGGCCCCCGCGCGCCCGCCGACCCTCCGCTCCGCTGCAGGACGGGGCGCAGGGGCCTCCCTCCCTGGCGAGCCCCGGGAAGGAGCTGCCCGACTGGCGCGGGCGCTTGCCGGGTCGCCTGCCGGGCTCCTGCTTGCTTCCCCCCGTCCGCGCCGGAGGGCTGGCGAGGGGGTTGGGGAAGGCCAGACACTGCTTTTCTGCTTTTCTGCCTTAAAAAGCATGTAGCTCCTCTTTCCAATGTCGGTAGCGTAGGCTGGTAGTCAAATCTGTGAAAGATGCTAGTGGATGCAAGAGCTGCCTTTTTTGTGCAAAGTCATAAAAGCTGCTAAAGAGATCCAAAACGGAAAGGACAGGCACCTACTAGTGAAAACAAGGCAGGAGGAATAAAACTGGCACAAGGCTCCTGAATTTTTCCATGACTGATTTGAGCATTGCAAGTCACTGGCAYGGAAAAGCAACACCCACAGCATCACAAAAGCAATAAATAAAACAAGGGGAGCCAGGGAAGGGGCGAGGGCGAGCGGCGCTGCGGGCCGGTGCCACGGCCGGCCGGGGCCCYGGCGTCCTGGCAGCTCCGCGCTAGCAACGGGCACAGGAGAACAACGATCCGGCCGCGATTGGGAACGAGCAGTAGCAGTTAATTAAGTCGGCGGCTTTTATAGTGTTGGGGTGGGGGGGGCGATTCAGCCGCGTTTGAATAAGCCGGAGTGCCAGGACCTGGTGGGAATGTCTCTGCGGCGCGGGAGGCTCCAGTCTCATGGGCTGCTTTATTAGCATAACAATATTGCCCAGGCTGCACTTGGCTGAGTTAATGCCAGATACCCTGGAGGGGAGAGGGATGTTTTTTTTCCCCGAGCAGGAGTCAGGAGCGCTTGCCACTGGTTGGGGCTGTGTCAGTGCATGAAATTCCTTTTCTCTTTCTGCCACTCTCCCCTCTTAGGGGATGTTTGCTAATTGAGCGAGTTTGGGCAGACAGTAAGCCGGGCCCCTTGCCCCACGTCCGGGCCGAGATTCCCTTTTTGTCGACTTACTGGCAAAGCAGGAGCCTGCTCTGCTCTTTAAAAAGTGGCTGCAGATTATTTGCATTTCCATGGGCAAAGTGGGGCTTGTGGGGAAGGGGTGCACAACTCGTTGGGACAGGCAGGTGAGAGCAGAGAGAACCTCAGCTGCCACCAGCTCCTCGAACAGATATTCCTAAGAGCCAGGGTGTTCCCATTGGGAAGCCCAATGTCCTGTTCTTCCCCATGCAGAAGCATTTGTCTTGGGGCCTGTTCTGGCCAGCGGCAGAGGACAGAGCAGTGATACTGGACAGGCAGGAGCCCAGCCCGGCTGGGGAGAAGGACGCTCCCCAGCTGGGTTGGGGAAGAAGGTTGCTGCTGTCCACCAGATGATTCTTGGTGTTGCTAGATCTTCTCTGCACATGTTCTGCCTCAAATTCAAGCTAGTTTATTAATTGCACTATTAACTTGCCAGCTACCTGTCAAGGTAGCTGTCCTGCCAGGGTCCTGTGTCGCACATTAAGCCGACTCCAATGGCAGAGGGTTTGTCTACGGGATGCTGAAGGGCAGAAAGCCATCGCTGCTCCAAAGCTCCTTACAAAGGGAGCCAGCAAATGAGAGCCAGCGCAACCAGAGCAATGGGGCTTCCTCGACCCTGGCAAACAAGGTATTTGACATTCCTACAAATATTCTTGCCTACACGAACTTTCTCTAGAGTGGCAAAAAGGTCTCCATCTGGGGATATCTAGTCTTTGAGGACTCCTATATAACCAAAGTGAGGATTTTTTCTGTTTCTTACATTGGTAGCTATTACCAAGCATGTGCCATGTTAGTGATTTTTTGCATTTCTGTCCCTGCACAGGCYGTTCTGGTTACAAGCGTTCTTGGTGCTGGCTGATGCTGAGTTGCACAGATCGCCCGTGCAGAACTGCAGCCCAGCCAGCCTGTGTTGCCGCTTACACGTAATGGGGGACTTTTACCGCTGGGTGTGTTGGTCAGATTCTTATTTTGCATATGAATACTGAAAAAGCAGCTTTCCTTGATTTTCCTGAGTAAGCCATCTATGGTAGCAAAACAATATGCGTTTTAGTAAGACTCTTGCTGCTAGCTCTGCCTCTCCCAGCCTCCCCACCCCCATGCTACTYGTTAGTGGGTTATTGAAACCGCAGCTCCAGAATAGCAATGGTCCTGCCTGCATGCATGCACCRGGCTAGTTCTTGTAGTTTCTGGACACTAGAGGCCTCTAGACACCTCTGGTATGATTAATTCTGGCTGTGGCAATTAGCATTCACTCTGAGCAGACCTGATAACAGTCACCTCATCTTCCGGTCCTCTCCAAACACTGTTCATTAAGGTCAGCGCAATGGCTAGGAAGGCACCTCGCGAGCAGACGGGTTACGAGARTGCGGCTCAGCGGAGATGAGGCTGCATCTCGCCCTGCCGCTGCCCACGCACAYGCAGACACAGGAAGCAGGTTTCGTCTTGGGGGGGGGGGTGCTGAGTTTTGAGGTGAAAATCKAAAATGTGCTTTAAGCAGGACTAAGATTTCCCTCCTCTGAACTCGCAGCTTTATTTTCTAGGAAGCCTTTCAGCCCCTCGCCTGGCTGGGCCGCGGAGCTGCTCTGCCGGSGCAGGTCGCTGTCCCTGCCGCCGCCGCTTCCTGTTTTTCCTCCAGATTTCGCTCGTCCCTTCCCCCCGGCGCCTGCACGGTCCGACTGGGACACGCAGGAAGTTTGCTTACCGAGCGGTTCTCCACGGGCCGAGGCGCTCCGTTAACCCTGGCGGCGCCAGCTCGCCGGCAGCGCCTCCCGCGTCGCCCAGCCCGCGGGAACGCTCTTGTGCCGCGTCCTCCGAGAGCCCGGACCCGCCGGCCGCGACCGAGCTCGGCTACGGAGGGCTGCTTAAGTCTCCGCTCGGTGCTGCGGCCTGGAGCAACCCGGTCCTGAGCAGTGCTAAGAGCTGCACGAGCAGTGGCAAAGATCAGGGCGACTGCGGGAAGCAAGAAGAGCGTCAGGCTGGCCCGGGGAAACGAGCCGGCAMGCTGCGCACCGGCAAACGGAGCGGTGCCTAGCGGGAGCTAGACRGGTAAACTGAGGCACTGCTTACGGGCAAGAATTAGGAAGGCGTTTAGGTGCCTCAAGAGGCATCCGAAGGACTTTGGTGCTGAGCCTCAGCCCGGAGCGTGCACGGACCCCCAGCGAGGGGTCGGCGTGCCGCCCGGAGCAGCGCCGGCGCGCGGGTCCGAATCGCCCCCCGCTCCGCGGCCCTAACC
>NW_028186258.1:7551956-7595378 GCF_003343005.1 Rhea americana
GGGAGGGAAAAAAAAAAAAAAAAAAGAAAGTGTTTTGGCATGAGAACAATTTCTCCATTACCTCAATTAGTTCAAATGATCTGGAAAGGTTCTCCCTGGAGAAACGGAGCTGAAGCGCGGCCCGCCACGGGGCTGCTGGCCGCTTGCTTGCTGGAGGTGTTGATGCGAGCATTAGTCAGCAGCGCAGATTGCAGTGAAGTCAGTCAGTATTGCTGTCGCTGCCGTCTGGCTGCAGCCATAAATTAATTAATTGTATCACTGCAGTAATTGAGGGCCTTATTCTCTCGAGGATTCTGCGGTGGCACCTCCCTGCCCGTCTCTGAGGCTGCCCGTCAATTCGGTGAGGTCTGGGGTTTACTGAGATCGTTACTGCCTGAAACCCTGTAAACTCTCTCCTTAAAAAGGAAAGTTGTTCCCCATCCCCGCTCGGTGCAGAGGGGGGAGCCCAGCGAGCGCCTGCCCTACCTCCCCCGTGCCCTCTCCCCCTTCCCCGTCCCGGCGGGTTTGCAGCTGCRGCGCGGTCCCGGACAAGCACGGTGCAGGGGTGAAATCAAGATAGCCAAAGGGGCCGAGCAAAGCGTGGGGCCTGGCTCCCGTGCCGGTGCGGATCAGTGCGGCTGCGTTGCTGCTCCTGCGGAGCCGCCAGGCTCCACCAGCTGAGGGTCTGGATTGCATATTCTACCTATAAAAATGGTGTTTAGGATATCTTGGCAAAAGTAGGTATTTTTGCAACCCACTTCTAAGTGGGCAGTGCTGTGTAGGGATGAAATCCAGTTACGCTGGTGAAAAAACACTAATCAGGCTGAAAAAAATGACAGCATGGGTCCGTGGCGCAGAGCTTGCTTAGCTCTGCTCCTGGAAGAGCCCCCTGAAACGAGCTGCCTGCTGGAAGTTGGTGGGCGCGCGGGGATGGTCGCTGGCTCGCAGCGCGGCGGGGAGGAGCGCCCGCGCCTCCAGCGCTCGGCGTTTCCCTGCCGTTGAAAGTCCCTGTTCCGAAGGCAAAGGCAAACGGAAGGATTCTGGCTGCCGTTAAAAAAATAAGACGTATTTCTGATCTTCATGGTTATGAGGAATGTATCGAAAATTTGAAGCCCCGGTACCGGCCGAAGGCTCGCAAAGGGGGGATTAGGGAAGAGCATYGTTACAGGGGCTCAGAGGACTCCGTCCTTTGCTGTCAGATATGTCACGTGAAGTACAACCGTTTTCCCATAAAAGCTGGCAGTTTTTTGGCCCACTTCGAGTSTATAACATTGTCCAGGGGTGACAATGAATACCGCTGCTCGATTTTTGAGTAAAAACTCAAAAGTAAGCCACTAGTTGTTTGAAATCATTACATGTAGAGGAGTATGTTGCACATGGATAGCAACCACCTGGTGTTCAAGCAAGCCTGGTTTGGGGGCACTTAGGACCCTGGCACATGTAGGGCGGACAGTGAAGCAAAGCCCTTCGTTGCGTCTGGTGGACAGACGTACAGCAGGTTTTGCCGGAGCCGCTGAGTGTGCCCGGGAGAGGRGCCCTGTCCTTTCCCTCGCCGCAGCTCCCAATTCCCACTTCCCTGCGAGTCACGGCATGATTCGGTGTTCTCAAAAAATAGACCTTCAAGGTGTGCAACACTATAGGAAGCCCTAGGAGCTATGGAATATTTTTGTAGGCCTATAAACCTCTCAATTAGTGCTATAAATGAGGAAAACGCTCTTATTCTGGATGCTGCCCAAGACGTAATGCACTTCTGCCTCTGCAGCAAGAAACCCTGTTGGCCTGGGACTGATTTGGGAGGCAAAGGAAGGGAAGGGACGTGGTTTTGTAACCGAGCTCCAGGTGAATGGTAACCAGCCCTTTGGGGAGGGGGGGATTTTCTGTAGCAAGGAGAGGAAGAGCATAACCCAAAGGAACTGGAAAATGATGTTTCCTAAACAGCCATCAGTGTTACTGGRCTGTTAGACTAGCATTGCAAATCTCCAGTCAAGACTGAGGTCAGGGMGGTCTGAATAATATCTCTTTTAAGTATTCTGGCAGTGCCAAAAGTCGTGGAAAGAAACAAAAGTCAGTTTGAACAGTTGCGGAATTAAAGAAAAAACATGTTTGGGTGAACAGTAACAAAAAGCATTTGACTTCCAAAATAGGGGGTGACTTTTTTTTCCTTTATTTTCTTTATTTTCTAGCTACTTAACAAAAGCATGTCTAACTAGTAAGTTATTTCACTTTGAATGACTGGAGCTCAAGGTGAATTTTTCATACGATTGAACAAAATATCACAAAAGGCTTCGGGATAGCAACTGTGCATTATCAACCTGCAGCGAGAGGTAATGTGAAAGCCCAAGTGCCAGGCGGGAGCAGAGGGGCTGCAAATCGCTGCTTCCCGCTGGGAATCCCTGGCCGGGGGACGGACGGAGCCGGGCCGGGAGCTCGCCGCGGGAACCGGTGGCCTCGTTTAGCGCGCTCGTTACCAGCCGGGTAATTGAGTGGGGCTTTCTGACTACGCCCAGCTGGAAGGTTTCAGGCACGGCGAGCGGGAGGGAAGGGAGCATCCTGCTGCCGCCGGCCTTTTGAAATCCCGCTTTTTTCCCCGGGATGGTGACTCCTCTGCTTGACCGCGGCCCGAGGCCTTTTCCCCGGCCGTTTTCCGGCTCTCTGCTTACCTGCTGGGAGAAACGAGGGAGGCAGAGACACGGAGGTTGGCTCCAGGGCGAGGCGCATTCCTCCRGGTTAGCCGGTGTCACGGTGTTTCCAGGCCTTGCAGCAAAAAGCCGCCGTTATCAGCCAAGCACGGCCAACCCAGAACCTGTGAGTACTTCTGGCTCCMGGGCCAAAGGCCAGAATCTGGTCAAGGAGCTAAATTAGTCATCTAATTGGGATTTCTTTCCACCCTTATCCCAGTTCCTGCTCCGAGCGCTCACCAGAATGAGCTCAGACAGACTTCCAGTTCCCCCCTCCTTCCTTACCRCTCTTCTCTTAATAACCCCATCTAATTAGTGCTATGAGGCAGAAAAATTGTGACCCTGGGCACAAGAGTGGAATCTAGTCTTGGAGAAATTGGACCGAAATCTCTGTTCATGCAGACTGATGCATTCCCTGCGCCTTTGGCCGTTCTGCCTTGCTGGACGTCAAGGGCTGCTGTATCTGCACGAGAAACACTGCCATCACCCTTGCTGACTATTTTTACTTTTAAATACAGTAAGAATAAATTTAACATTTCTTTTTGATATTTGGCAACCAAAGTATGGTGTCCAAAAGCTGAGAGGATAGAACAAATCTGGGGAAAAACAATTAGAGATATTTTCCAGGGAAGGAAAAATTTGATAAAAACATTCATGTAATCAAAATCCTAACTTTCCATTTAAAGAAGAAATCAACGGGTGAGATTGGAAATAACAATTTCCCTATGTGCTATACAGAATTAACAAGACACACGCTTTCATTCTGAATGAGTTTTTAAATATAGAGAGTTATAAATATATTTTTTAATTGCAAAGCCCTGGGAAGAGTGGACGCTGCACAGAGTGCCGCAGCCCTGGGAAGAAAACAGCAGCCAAATGCTGACGGTGGGCGACTTCCGTGGGCTTCAGCGCCGTGTCGCCCGGCGCAGCGTTACGATCTCCCTGCCGCATGGGTCCGCGCGCAGCGAGGGCCGCAGGGTGAGGGCGGACGGGCGCTTAGCACAAGCCCTGTCCACCAGTTCCCCCCCCCGAAAACTGTTCAGTCAACCGCAGAAAACRTGTTCCTGTGCGCTAAAGCCGTCTCTCCGTTCGCGCTCTCTAGCCGTAGGCACCAGCTTTTCGATATCGCCGTGCATGATGGATTTTAAATAGTCCTGGGAGGCTAATAATAATAACAGAAATAATATTTCACTGTAGGGCAGGGGAGATGGACTAGATCCAAGGTYCTGCTCAGAGAGATGGATTTTATATGATGTTACGCTTCGAAAAGCGGAAAGTTGTCTCCGGTGTCGGCAGCGTTCGCCGTCCCGGTGCATCGTGCTAATCTCAGCAACGGGGCCGCGAAAGAGCCCCTGCCGCAGCCCCGAAACCAGCCCGGGTCCTCAGCTGGAGCTGGAGCTGTGAAAACACACCGAGAACCGCTTGGCACGCGAGCCCTTCGGCGAAGGCGGGCRCGCTGCCGCGTCCCCCGGCGGTGCCGCCGCCACGGCGGGGAGCTACCGGCCTTCCCCGCTCCGGCCTCCGCGGCGGCGCGCTGAGCACCCCTTCTGAAGGGGGCTTTCTTAGTATTATTATTTTGTGGTCAAAAGGTTGCATACACTTTTTTTTTTTTTTCTGATGCAGAGGCTTAGAAAGAGTGGAAAGCAAAATATTTTGATAATTATTCAGGCCAGCGGGTTACATAAAAGGTTCCATAGCCCTCTGCATCAAACCTTAACAGTTCAAACCACAAATTCTGTTTTTGCAGCCATAAAAAATTCAGGGCAAAAAAAAAAAAAAAAAAAAAGATTTTAAAAAAATAAAATAAAATAATAAAATCCATTTTCCATTCGCTTGAAACTTATAAAATTTTATGTGGTGAAAAATGACAGTTTACTCCCAGAAGGAAACTGCCCAGAGAGGCTTGTTTCATAGGTACAGAGGGATCGAGAAATAGGCCTGGACTTGTGTCTTTAGTCACATAAACGCTGAAAGATGTCACGGAGCAGCAGGCGAAAGCGGCAGCGCTGTGAGTCACGCAGCCGGGCCGGCGAAGCGTCGGCGCGGGGAGGCGCCGGGGGAGAGGGTGCGCGGGGCGGCTCTGCGTCCCCGGCTTGCCCCCGCAGCCTCCGGTTTGGTAAGCTGCCTCGGCAGAGTGAAAGCAAGTGGTGAAATCCTGTGGGATGCTCAGGACCTTTGGCTTCCTCAGCCGCTATCTYGCAGCCTCTGACGCAGCTCTTACCAGCTTAGGGATGCACATTGCATGAGACAGTAAAATGTTGGGTGAGAAAAACCACGGAAATAAGGCAAAATCATAATCCAGCCACGCTGGTGCACTGCTCCGGGTAATGGCTACTACCAGGGCTTAACAAGAGGTGTGGGATTCCATGAAGGGACACACAACCCATCTAGGGCTCATCCCAGTCCCAAATAGTCCATCACCGCTGGTGCACAGGGTTGCCTCGAGCTCACGCCTCCACTGTGTAATTCTCTCCTTGCAGCAGTGCCTGATGCAGAAACCTCAGTGGAGTTCCTGAGTTTTTCCTGGTCTTTGCTGGGTTAAGAGCAAGCARACTCTGTCCCCAGCATCATGGCTTGGGCTGAGGTGCTGCAGCATGGTGGAGAGCACTGGTGCGACAGCTCCGAGGTGCTAGGAGTTCGGTCTGAAGTTCTGCCTGCATAAAGTCAGCCCCTTGTGGGGTGGGAAGCAAGGTTTCCTCAAAGCACAGACTTGTCTCCCACACGAGCACCAGCTAGCTCCTGAGCTTGAGGCAGTTCAGCTCGCGCATGAGCCGGTTGGCTTTGCCTTTCATCCTGGCTAAAGCCAGCATTGCTCCATGGCACTACAGGGCACTGAGTGCCCTGAGCAGCCCAGGTGGCCCAGCGTAAGGCTGGGGTGCGTGCACCACGCTCTGCAGACACGTCTTTTGGATTCCTGCCTTCTGCCCTGGTCAAAATACATCTTTCTCACCACCTTCACCCAAATGAAGTTGCCTTACAGGTACAACGTGAGATGTTTTCTAGGTCAGYGGGTATTTTCCAGCTCCTTTAGTAAGCTGCAGGAACTGATATTTTTTGGGTTCCCTTTGCTTCCACTCTAAAAGGTTCAGCTGGACCGTGCTGACTGGTAAACACACGGTAAGTACCCTATAAAAAATTCACAGGAAGATATGTTAAGAGATGACCAGCTCATCATGAAAGACGGGGCACAGAGACGGGCTGCCACCCAGTGCCCTCGCACACGGTTCAGTCCCGGTCATTGACAGCACATCAAGCAAGAGCAACSTTCAGCCCGAACGCACAGCAAAGACACCCTGCCCTTCCACCTCTGCAAAGGGAGGTCAGTTTGTAAACCAGCTTGTTGAAATTATCCAGCTTAAATCCCAAGCAAAGCACTCAAGTAGTTAAATAAATTCTGCACAAAAGCCCGTATCATCAGGTTTCTGGTTGTTAAAGGAGCAGAAAGCCATATATGCCAGAAGTCCCCATCACATAATTTCTTTTGCTTTCTAAGAGAAGTCCTCAAGATTACTGAGAATAAGATGCGCTTTCTTTATGCTTTTTTTTTTTATATATTGGAACATTAAAAAGTCATCTCATCTCCTGAAAGTACAGGACGAAGAAATATGTTAAAAATTTCCCAATAGTCAGCCACAAAAACACAGACTATTACCAGCTAAAAAACAACATCATTCCCCCTGCGTGTTAGAATTTGACACTTCTGGGTACTGGCAACATTTTTCAAAAGAAAATTAAAAAATAGCTCCATATAAATGAAAAAGGCTCTTTACTTTTCCTTTTCCATTTGCAAAGGAAAAAAACAAAAACAAAAACCTGACTTTCTGTTCTTTTTACATGAGGAACATTAAAAAGTCATCTAATCTCCTGAAACTAACACTAATTAATGAGCAAACATGAAATCTGGGAAGAGAAATAAAACTGTAACCTGGACTTGCTGTAGTGCAGTTCCAAGTCATGACATACTTAAAGCCGTAAATGCATTTTGCTTCGGATTTGATAGGATGTGTAATTAACAACGTGAGAGGAAATCTATGCAGTGGTGAAACACTGGCCTTCATTTTTTTCAAATGCCTCAGCATTAGTGGTTTTTTTGGTGATGGGGATACATTCAACTGCATCTGAAGGTAAAGCCCACCGTGTAGAGCCACACCACAGTCTGCCTCTGTGGTCGTTTGTGAAGTAGCCAGTCACTCCCGTACCAAGGCTCCTCAACCAGCTTTTTGAGACTTCGCAACCTAATGAGCCTCCAGCATTTTTGAATACCAAGCTTTGTACCTAGAAGATTAACTATTGGCATGACGGCATACTTTCTGAGACAAGCAGGCTTTAGTAAAGCCTGATCCAGCAGATGGGTGGCCAGCAGTCCTGGTCAGTCTAGTCTATTCTTACTGCCATCCATCAGCATCATATCTCAGAGCATCAAGAGCCATTAGCTAGCTTGGGGCTATGTCCTTCTTTGCATTTAGTCATCTGTGGAGCCTAGAGATCTCCTAGGAGCACACTGAGCATTGCGACAACTATCCATCACGTTGTTAGGGCTACCATACCCTTCCCATAGAGATGCGTGCGCACTGCMGAGCACTGCAGTGCCGCAGGGATTTCAGCATTGAGCTCTGCAAGACTGAAAGAGAATAGCTACCGGGCACTTCAGGTGATTGCCAGCGTTTTGGACACCCTCTCACTGTGAAGTACTTTGCAGACAGGGACCAGCAGCCTCAAAGAGGCTTTGCAACRTGTGAGGAAGCCTCGGAACCAAGCAGACCATATGGACAGGGGCTCCCAATATGTGAGCTACTGAAAACAAAAAAGTTATTTTGCACCAGCTGGAACCCTATGCATGCTAACAGCATCATCCCCAGGCTATTTATTGCACAGAGCAGGTCTATAATGTGAGAAATTACGTCCAGATYGTTGTCTGTTAGGCTGGGATGGAGTTTTCTAGTTGAGCAAAGACAGGAAGAGTTGTCCTCTGGAACTCTTTTAGGTGAAAGTTAAAGTCAGAAGGGAGCCCAGGACAACTCCCGAGCCATGAACTGAATTGACTGGTTGTGGTTGTTTAGCCTCAGCTGAAGGAGTTATTATTTTCGTGTCTGGTAATAAGTAGAATAATAGACAAAAAGACTAGCTCCCTGCATGAAGTCTGAGTAAATGAGCTTGGTACAGTGGTTCACTGCAGGATTTGTGGTTTGGTACCTTCTTCCAAGTTGTGAATCAACATGCAAAGCAGCTCCAGAGCCACTCGCATGGCTGCAAGGACTCATTGGTGTCCTTGGGTTTCTCTGTTCTGCCTCCACAAAATATCATCTTCCCTATCTATCAACTGGCCATTGGGTGGTCATTCCACCACCCTCCTCCACCACTTGCTTCAGAGGTGAGAACATGTACAGCATGTAAGAGATCCCCCAACCCACCATCAGCTCATCCCACAGGATTTTATTATCATCCGATAAAGCCCCTCTGTTCTCAGTTTATTTTAAATACACGTTGGAAAACCTCTTTAATAGTAACTCAGCGTCTGACAACAAGCACTTAGAAGAACTGTCCTCCCAGTTTGGAGCTGTCAGCCATAAGTCAGTGGCRGAACCATTAACATAATCCAGGTGTCTTCACTCTCATTTCCAGACACAAACCACCAGGCAACAGTTCTCCCTRCAGACGTGCTGCAAGACAGAGGAGCTGCTTAAAGCAGCACAGCAGTGGGGKTTTTTTTTAATCTTCCTTTGCAACATATCAAAAGAAAAAGCAGTCCTCTATTTCTGGAGTTTCTGATCTGGGGAGCCGCAGCGGCTGAATTCGGGTGCCGCGGGGGCGCGTGGAGCCCGCCTCCCACCCGCCAGCGGGCTCGGGCTTTTATTGCTTAGGAGGAGCTGCTGAGCAGGCTGCCCCGAAGGCGCGGGGGCGACACGGCACGCACCCACCCGGACCAGCGCTCCTTCCCCTGCAGATCTTCAGGACGATACAGGTGGCTGCTGGCAGCCTGCCTGCTCTTTTTTTAAAAATTATTGTTATTTTTTTAGGGAGCATTCTGGACATTGATGCTTGCCTCTTTCAGACTTGCTTGTTTCTCCTTGGAGAACACATCTGCTTTTCCATCAAGAGACAAACAGCGCCGTCCCAACCTGTGCTCTTCCCTCGTCGCAGTTTTGGGCTGCTTTCGGAGCAAGGAGGGCACAGGTTCAAGATCTGACAAGCAGTCAAAGCCTTCAGTGGAAAACTTTGATTTGTTTTAATTGTGATCTTTAAAAGTTTTTTTTTTTTTTAAGGGAGGAAGCTACTTTCTTTGAGTGATCAGCTCTACTTTTTTTTTTTAACATTAATTTTAAAATTCCCAATATATGCATATACTAAATGAGATTGCCAGGCTGCTGAGTTTTTGAAATCTAATTGGTCCTATAGATATTACTAAATCTTTCTGCAGAAATCAGGCAGAAGTAAGATTGAGCCAAATATCATGAGATCACTCAGAAAATCTGTCTCTTCTTATTACACATTGTAGGTTTTTTCCATTAGGGCTTGACTGAAAACCATGGGCTTTAAAATCATCTGCTTCATTATTGATGAGAACTGGGAAAGAAAATTGAATTATTTTAATCTGTGTATTTATTTTAAGGCTTTGACAAGCAGTCAAACCACCATGCTAATCCCTAATCCCTGGATAATCATCACCCTGCAATTTTAAAATGTGGTCTCAGAGAATTACAGGAGGAGCCAGGCGAAAAGCAATCAGAGTCTGCACATCAGAGAGCTTTATTATTATTAGCATTACTAGCATTATTATTATTTAAAGTACACTCAGAAAAATCCTCTTCCCCATCTGCTCTGCAGAGAGAGTTTCAGGAAAGCGGCAAAGTCAATCACCCAGAGCAGAACAATGTTGAGGGTGATCTTAATAAAATAAAAATAATTCTTCCTTTAAAAAATGACATCGTTTGCCACATATTTTAGCGCACAGAAGGTATTGCATAACTCCTAACCGCCGAGCTCGYGAGGAATACTGTATCCCTTTATTCTCTGAGTTTAATAGTTATAATTAGAACCTTTCCTATACGGTTTCTATATCTACATGTAATTGTAAAAAAATCCCTCTTGTCTTTCCCAATAAACTGAGGCATTGTTACACAGCCTGCACTGAAGCAATTACAGTGAGAAATGGAGACATTAGTTTTTGAAGAAGGAGATGTTATTCTTTTTTGAAGTAGAAAAATTCTCTGACTTGAAATGTTCTCGTTTAACATCAATTTTGTCTTCGTGGTGTTGCTGTCCGCACTTGGCTAGCCTATCGAGGCGGTGGGTGACGGCAAAGAACCGGGGCTGGAGCTGCTTCTGCTTCCTTTCTGAAGGAAACCTGTCTCCTTGCTTAAAATCACAGAGGATGGTAAAGGAAAAATGTGTTTCTTGGATTGCTCCTAAGCCGGGGACAGTTGTTTTAATGCCGATGCACAGGTGTGCGCTTTACTTCAGCAGTCACTGCAGTGTAGCCGTAGGGTTCGACACACACGTACAAATTAGTATTTTAAAATTTAGATTTTGTTTTTCATTGCTGCTTATTTTTCTTCCCTCCTGCTCTGCATGTCAAAAGATGATTGGTAGGTGTAGAAGTGGGTCTTAAAAACACAAGCCATTGCCTGGGGTTCTTCTTACAATCAAAGCCCTTGCCCACCCCGTTAGCCTCATGTCAGCAGATTGATTTAGACCAGTCCTGCCACCCACCCCCCCMAAAAAAAGAAAAAAAGCACAGCACCTTTGACAGTGCCCCTATCTGTGCATATTTAGGTTAAAAATGTGTAGGAAGGTTTTTCTCTTTACTATTAACAAAAGGAACTGGTTAACAGGAAAAAGCTGTTAAARTCCATCCCCCCAGAAAACCAGGAGGTTTGAAAAAGTAACATACAGGGGCCTACGACCCTGTGCTAAAAAGCAAAGAGCTTCCACGCGCATCGGCTGTGTCCCAGCACGCGCTGCCGAGCGCAGCGGTGAGACCTGCAATAGGGGAGAAATATCACAGCAGGGAGATACCGCGGCAGGGAGATACCGCGGCAGGGAGATACCGCGGCAGGGAGATATCGCAGCAGTGAAATATCGCAGCAGGGAGATACCGCAGCAGTGAGATACCGCAGCAGGGAGATATCGCAGCAGTGAGATATCGCGGCAGTGAGCTACTGCAGCAGTGAGATATCGCAGCAGTGAGATATTGCAGCAGTGAGCTACTGCAGCAGTGAGAATCACAGCAGTGAGCTATCACAGCAGTGAGATACTGCAGCAGTGAGATATCGCAGCAGTGAGATATCGCAGCAGTGAAATATCGCAGCAGGGAGATATCGCAGCAGTGAGATACCGCAGCAGCGAGATACCGCAGCAGGGAGATATCGCAGCAGTGAGATACCGCAGCAGTGAGATACCGCAGCAGGGAGATATCGCAGCAGTGAGATATTGCAGTAGTGAGCTACTGCAGCAGTGAGATATCGCAGCAGTGAGATATTGCAGCAGTGAGATACCACGTCAGTGAGCTATTGCAGCAGTGAGAATCATGGCAGTGAGCTATCACAGCAGTGATCTACTGCAGCAGTGAAATATCGCAGCAGTGAGATATCGCAGCAGTGAGATATTGCATCACTGAGCTACTGCAGCAATGAGATATCGCAGCAGTGAGATATCACAGCAGTGAGCTACTGCAGCAGTGAGATATCGCAGCAGTGAGCTATTGCAGCAGTGAGCTACTGCAGCAGTGAGATATCGCAGCAGTGAGATACCACGTCAGTGAGCTATTGCAGCAGTGAGAATCACGGCAGTGAGCTGTCACAGCAGTGAGATATCGCAGCAGTGAGATATCGCAGCAGTGAGCTATCACAGCAGTGCGATACTGCAGCAGTGAGCTAGATGCTGCAGCAGTGAGCTNGCAGCAGTGAGATATTGCAGCAGTGAGATGCTGCAGCAGTGAGATACTGCAGCAGTGAGATATTGCAGCAGTGAGATGCTGCAGCAGTGAGATATCGCAGCAGAAAGATATTGCAGCAGTGAGATATCGCAGCAGTGAGATACTGCAGCAGTGAGATATTGCAGCAGTGAGATATTGCAGCAGTGAAATATCGCAGCAGTGAGATATCGCAGCAGTGAGATATTGCAGCAGTGAGATATCGCAGCAGTGAGATATTGCAGCAGTGAAATATCGCAGCAGTGAGATATCGCAGCAGAAAGATATTGCAGCAGTGAGATATCGCAGCAGTGAGATACTGCAGCAGTGAAATATCGCAGCAGTGAGATATTGCAGCAGTAAGATATTGCAGCAGTGAGATATCGCAGCAGTGGGATATCGCAGCAGTGAGATATCGCAGCACTGAGATATCACAGCAGTGGGATATCGCAGCAGTGAGATATTGCAGCAGTGAGATATCGCAGCAGTGAAATATCACAGCAGTGAGATATTGCAGCAGTGAGCTACTGCAGCAGTGAGATATCGCAGCAGTGAGATATCGCAGCAGTGAAATATCGCAGCAGTGAGATACCACATCAGTGAGCTATTGCAGCCGTGAGAATCACGGCAGTGAGCTGTCACAGCAGTGAGATATCGCAGCAGTGAGATGCTGCAGCAGTGAGATGCTGCAGCAGTGAGATATCGCAGCAGTGAGATATCGCAGCAGTGAGATGCTGCAGCAGTGAGATATCGCAGCAGTGAGCTATCACAGCAGTGGGATACTGCAGCAGTGAGCTAGATGCTGCAGCAGTGAGCTATCGCGGCAGTGAGCTATCGCAAGACAGTTTGAGAGCGGAAGAGAAGCGTGCGGAGCGAGGCAGCGGGGCGTCGGGCTGAGCCGCGGCGAGCTGGGGAGCGGTGCGCGGTGCGGGGGGGGGATGGCGCCGGCGGGAGCTGCAGCAGCACGAGGAGGAGAGGGGCAGCASGGGAAGGAGGAGAGGCCAGACGCCGAGACAGCGAGAGCGAGGGCAGACCTTGCACTTTGTAGTAAGCCAGGAAAATACATTTGACTACAATCTAGACAAAATTTTTCAAAATCTTTTTCTTTCTTTCTTTTTTCCCTCCAAACCCCCTCTTCCCTCTGGATTTATGGGTCAGGAACCCTCAAAGTTGTCCTGATGGATTAAGCAGAGACAAGTCTGTATCGAGTAAATTAAAAATGAAATAGTTGCAGCTGTTGGATCAGTCTTGGGGCCAGAGGAGGTAAAAGACTTTGTACCCTCAAGGGGCCTGGAAGTAATCTGTGAAGCACCAAGCACTTAAATAAAGACAGCTTGCGTGAAGGCCCTGGCTGTTGYTGAAGCCGGGGCAGATGGAGCGAGCGTCCAGCGCCCGCGGGCTCGACCGAGGGCTAAAGCAAAGCAAGGAGCTGTTAGCTCACAGCGCTGCTTGCGCCCGGTGTCCCCGGGCCCCTTGCAGCACCGCAGCCTCCGAGCAGGGAGGAGGAGGGTGAAGAGGGTATCTGGGGCCAGCAATCGCAGGGATTTCGTTTCTCCTATTGCACGTCTCTTCTGTACACCGTTGTACCATGGGGACTGCAGCTAGAAGCTGTCTTGAGGTTTACCTGGCACAAAGTGATGCTGGGAGCCCTCCAGAGCTGGATACCCACAGCTTAAGGAGTGAGTAACCTTCCTCCTAGGACACAGGTGACAGTAGCAGTCGTTTCTTAAAGCTGCTTTCATGCTGGCAGATCGCAGAGTGCTTCACAAGCCGTACCCCAAATGRCACCCCGTCAAGCCCAAGCGTCTGCAGGGAGCATGGCCGCAGGCAGGGCACGGGCTGGCTCCTCTGGGTGAGGCGGTCAGGAGGACGTGGTCAAGGCCTCCTCGCATCCTCTGCAAGAGGCTCCTCCAGGTGAGGAGGTCAGCAGGACGAGGCCTTCAGCCTCCCCATGTCCTCTGCAAGAGGCTCTTTGGGAGCGATGGCAGGGGAGGCCGGGGAGCTGCCTGGGCCATGTGGGACAGACGTGCCGAAGGCGCTGTGYGAGGACACCACAGTGTCCAAAGAGCTGCACGACTTTCCTCTCCCAGCACCAGCATGCATGGTCCAGACAAATTACACCTCTGGACTGTGGCCTTCAGCAGTGTCTAAGGTGGCGTTTGCCTCTGAAGAAGAGAAGAGTGGCAGAACTTGGTGCTCAGTATAAAATTCCCCTAAATTCAGCTCCCAGGCACAGGGTGGGGGACAAAAATGAGGACTTTTCTCCACCAGTGCAACCTGTGCAAGGAGACATTTCTCAGCTGCAAACCTTTCAATATGACCTGGCAGCCCATCAGTCGCCTGCATGGGGTCCCRTCAGAGCAGCTGGCGATGCGGGCAGTGTGTTTTCCCTTAAAAAGGGCAAGCACAGCATGACCAGGCTCAGGCTTACAGCCCTTCCCCAGCTGTGCACCCAAAACTGCTCTGCTGGCAGTGGCACGGGGAAAAGCAGCAGCCCGCGTCCGCCTGCGATGCTCAGCGTCTGCACCAGTGGCTGTCGCTGCAGCTGTGCTGCCTGCGCGTTGTGCTTGCGTGCTTCGCGCTGCAGAAAGCTGCTAGCCCAAGCACTGTCGGAGCAAAGGGCGAAGGCTTGGAAGGGTAAAGCTCACCCCATGTTGAAGATGAGCATTTTGCAGCATGCATTACCCCATACCTCTCCCCAATTAGCTCATGGCACATCTAAGACGGCAGCTCCAGCTCCGGAGTGACAGTGCAGCTCTGGCCGTGCTGYGGAGCACAGCACGCTGCAGGGACGCGGCTCTGCCCGGAGGCATCTGGCAGCACCCAAAGGGTGGGAGCAATCCTGGGTCGCTGGTGCCAACATGGAAAATCACAGTAGTTGCCTGGGTTGGGAGAGGGCGTGTGAGCGAGAGGTCCTCGYGGGGCCTCTCCAGGCGCTGCCGTGGCCTGCAGAGGAGCGACTGATTCCCAGCTGGGCAGGGTTACATGTCAGAGGGGAAAAAAAAAAAACCAAACACCCCAGAGAGCTGGTTTCAGGGGTTGGACATGTTGATGGATTTGTCTTTTCCATACAAACGTCGGGGAGCCCATGGTTGTACGACCGCTCTCCAGCCGCTCGCGGGGGCGGCTGCTGCGGGTGGGATCTTGCTGGATCAAAACACAGACGCATGGAAGGGGGGGAGGCTTGTTTCTTCCTTTAACTCTTGGGGCACCACTGTCCCAAGCTTTATTTACAGCTGTTTGATGCCAGAAGAGCCTCTTTTCTAGTTTTCCTTATTTTTAGGACGTAATCGATGGCACACCCCTTTGCCACAGCCGACACCTCCAGGCGAAAGCGCTGCAGCCACCGTGCGCAGCAAGACCCGCGAGAAACGGCTGTGCCCAGCCGCAGCGTTGGCAGGCCGGGCTGCTGCAAAGCCCCAARCTGCCATCATATACACTGGCCTAGGTTGTTCTTTTTGTAAAAATATCCAGTTTAGGGAGTCCTGTGAATGCATAAGAATCTCAACTTTCACTTAAAACCAAGTTTCTTCTAACTCACCCTGTTACACAGATGCTGGAAACTAYGGTCTCAAATACACCCAAAAGATTTAAAAACAAACAAAAAAAAAAGGCAATTATAAGGGATCCTCAATATGTTTCCAAATAAACATTTGTCWTTTGTCTCTTTTTTGTTGTTTTTTTCTTTTCTCCTTTTTTTTCTCCTCTTCTCTTCTCTTTTCTCTTTCTCTTTCTCTTCCAGATACTGCCTTCATTCTCAGGCAACAATTTTTTGAAAAATTGTGCTGGGTAGTACTGAAGCTGCTGGACTGGCCCCAGGCCCAAATACGTACAAGAGCATAGAGAGACCGACTGTTCCTCCCAGCCCTGTGTCACACCAGGCCCTGGTAAGCGCAACACAACCAGGCTATATTGTGCTAATTTTGCCTTTCTACTTTAATGCATAAACCCAGGCATTCACACATTATAGCTGCCCAGGTTAAAAAATCAGTAAAGCCTGCTAGCGCAGGGCAGTGTGAGCCAGGCTGTGGGACACGCACGCTGATGGTTCTGCTGTTGTTCTGGTTGTTGTTGTCTTTGCTGTTATTACTCCCCTATTGCWTTAACACCTGGGTCCCCGCCGTAGAATAAGAGCCCTCTGTGCTAACATGTAGAAACGTAAAATACAAAATGGTGAGGACTGGCCCCAAACATTTACAATCTAACTAATACTTTTTGCTCTCCCTTACAACTTTATGTTGCTTAATACTTCTGGGCTCTCATATTTTATCATAGGTGATACTTCTTTTATATGTGTGTGTGTATATATATATATATATATATATTTATATAGAGAGAGAGAGAGAAAATGTGTTTGTGTGTGTGTGTGTATATATATATATATATATATATATATATATACACACACACACCCCTATGTTTTGTATAGGACTTTGTGGTTTTGTGGGCTTTGTTTGTTTTGTTTTGTTTTGATATTGTCATTTAAAGTAATTTTCTTGCCACTTCATTGCAAAGTGGGTCCATCGACTTGCAGACACATTGATGCAGACACACACGACCTTTCGCATCTGACAAGGACACTTTGCTAGGTTCAGGTCTTGCCTGCACCGAAAATGGGCTGATTTGCAATGCAGCAAAGCTAGCTTTGGAGCCGGGGCAAGGCGTGGGCTCTTTTTTTCCAGCCAGCGAGGGCTCCAGGCTGAGTGCTGCGACCAAGGGGTAGCGCTGGACTTTGGAACGCGCTCCCTACCTTCCCGAGGAGCAGCAGTGCCGAGCATCCAGCGCTGGGCCCGCGTTGCTYGCGGCGTCGGCGCCGTCACCGTCACCCCGGGGGGGACGGTCCCCTAATTGATGTGGTGTTGGGCGCCCCGACGCAGCCCTCTCCCGGCACCCCCGGCCCAGCTGCCGCACAATAACTCGGTTTTGCCGTAGGACGCCCAGCGATGCCACAGACGTTACTCACGGCTGCATCCTGGAGCCCAGACGAGAACATTCATTTCACACCGCAAACTTATTTTTTTTCCCCCTCTGCCGCTTTCTTTTATCGAGTTTCAATATAATAAACAAAGGAGACGATATTATTTCACTGGCAAAGACTCCAACTAATGCACAAACAGTTTTCAATACTGGCACGCGGAGGGGCTTTTTCACCATATAGTGGCCAATCAGAGCCATATCAGTCCTAATGGCACAGGGAACTGGAAATTCAGATCTTTCACCTTGAAGAATAGCTGCAATTCATACACTGCTAGTACTTTTTTCTCCCCTCTCCCTCTTTTTTTTTTTTTTTTCCTAGCGCAGCCGACTGAATCATCACAGCGGTACCAAAGGAGACTTTTCCAAGCTGTTAATATACCACAAAGGGACAGTCCCGGAGACCCCAATATTTAACCATCCCAGGTCGTGGCAATGTGTCTGTAGAAGCAGGGTCCCAGCTTGCTTTGGTTCTCTTAACGACAGTGGGCAAGTTACTTCACTCCTCTGGCCTTGTGCTGCCCTTTGCATTTTCAGTTTGAACGTAAATCATTCAGGCTGAAAGTAAAGAATTTAAGCCATATTCTAGACTTGTGCTAAAGCCGTTCCCAATGGACTACATATAAAGAAGTACCTGATTAATTAAGATGAATGGTCAAAGGCAGCTGAGTCCAGCCCCACCGCACTTTCTGTCCTATTGACTTCTGTAGCAGGTGCCCCTTAACCATGATGGCTCATGGCTCCCACAGACCTTTAAGTAATCATAAATACAAACCATATTTCATATATTTGATAAGCTGATTCAGTCAGTATCTCTAGGCACTGTTAATCAGGAGATAGGGCATCACTGCTGGCTAAAGTATACAAGAACTTTATATGTCTTTTTAAAAACAGTAATTTAGAGTAAGCTTTYGAGCACTGCTGTCTTTACATTTTCCTTTCTTCTTGCTTTTGTGTATAAATGCATATATGCATTYCTTTAAGAAAGACTGCCTGCTTGCAAGTGTGTTAGGCAAGCAGAGATTTTGCCGGCGACCCAGCAGTCAGGTCCAGAAACACCATCCAGCTTTTACAACAGTGACGACCCAGAGGCGCCAGCTCACCAGTGCACCCACTGGGAGTCACTGGGAGAGCACACCCAGAGAGGGCACTGCTGGCGGGGAGAGCTTACACCGCTCATACCTARGCAAAACTGGGAAATAATCCTTCCGGGATGGCGCAGTGCATCTGGGCAACTCCGCCAGTGCAAATTTCTCTATCCAGAACAAGCCAAGAGTCATTTCTGGCCAAAATTCCAGCACTAGCTGCTTGAGTAAGTGATTTTTCCTGAGCTCGTGATGCAAGTCTWTGTCAGAGAGGGCTTCTGGCGGGGCGCTGGAGTCCTGCTTCCCTCTCGGACGCTTTCGCCACTCACTGATCCAGCCCACCACACAGCCAGTCAGGCCTGTCACCTGCAGCGAGCTCCCCCGTTGGAAAAACATGCAATTTTCCTAAGGTAAGGGAGTCTTGGGTTACTAGGAACACAAATCATTATGAGTAAAACTGCATTCCCAATTTATTGTATTTGTTTTATTTATAATTTTATTACTTATTCCACATTTTCCATATTTTCCATGTGCTTCACGTCATTCTTGTCCACTCAGGCCTTTACATGGAAACTTGGGCTCTTCTCCACTGCCTAATGTGTTGAAGGCTTCATAAACAGTCTTGTTTCATTGTTTGCTCTGCCTGTTTCCATCCTGGTGGGTGACTGAAGTTATGTTCGGTACAAGTCTGACTGTTCTAGGAGCTGGGGAGCAAGATTGGGAGGAGGGGGAGAAGGRAAGAAAAACAGCTATTAATGTGATAAGCCACGGAAGATAAAAACCATCAAATTATTCAGCTGAAGCTCTAACAAAGAAGATTTGGAGACTCTGATCTGTTTGCTCCATGTTAGGCATTAAGTTGTCAAAGACAGAGGTTTTTCCAYGTGCAGCAGTCAAGGCTGAGGACTGGACAGCACGTTGCATGTGCATAGCTTGATYTCCCACCTTGATCTCATAAAATACAGTCCGCTGAATGAAGAGGAGACTCCTCCCGACGCTGGTAGGGCTAGCTCCCTTCCCTGCTCTGCCAGGCTGCTTCTGCAAGGTAATACCGTGCATCTGCGTGCACAGATGCTTCACTGTCTCACCCTGTCCTAGATGTGCGGGCTTTTTTCATGCTCACATCTGAGTGTAATATGTGAGCAAAGCAGGAGTGTTCAGCAACGCCGCTTTCAGCTGCGTTTTCAAGGTTTTGTGTCAGCAGGAACGTTGGGTCAGTTGGCAAACAGCTTTTTGTTTTGCTGTCATTCAGCTCTTGGGCATATTTACACCATCTCATATATTTTTCATTAGTCTTGCACCCTCAGTGACACCCCTATCAATTCATGAGCGTGTTCGTCCTGAGTTAGTTCAGTCCCACAAGTAGTGAATGCCATACATGAACCTGAATAATCTCTTGGATAGAAAAAAGGATGTTCACTTCCTGGAAAAAAAAAAACAAAAAAAAACTTGTCAGTTTTTATCTAGATTTTATAGCTGGTTTTTCATTATTATTTTAGGAACTCAAAAAACAATGTAGCATTTGATGGCAAAGGAGGGGCAGGGAGACTGGATTAAAACATCTGGTGATGTAATTAGATTCACTAAAAAGTTTACACTCCAAACTGCACCTCCGTAATTGATGGGACTGTTGTGATGTGTCACTTCCACTTACTCGATTAAGCGGCCGCATTTGCCGAGCTGCACCCTGCACTAACCCTTGTGGCTGACCTGCTGCAGCTCCCCTATTAGAGCCGCAATTACGGGGTGACTCTTAATAGCGAGGTCTTGCTTCAGAGTGGGGAAAAATGTTTCTGTAGCTCACATGCAACAATTAAAGATAATTTAAAATGTAAGTAATTGCACTGGGTTTCTGGAAACTACTGTAGAGGTCTTGTCCCAGGCATCTGACAGGCATGGTGGTGTATTTTGACAAGTTTTGCACAGATTTCCATTAAATACCAACTAGCAGTTCTATTTTCTTTGGAGTTATTGGTCAGGAAATGGTGATTGYGAAAGGTCAGGTCTGGAAGATTTGGGAGGGGATGGAGGTGTTACTCACGTTCTGATCCATGGGGATCTAGTTCCAACATAAATCTTTCAGTTGCTTGATTCTTGCTTTCTGCGTAGTCTTTGAGCAGGAGAAAGGTAGGGACTGATCCACAGGCAAGTGCTTCTGCAGAGTTGCTTTCATCCTTGCAGAGATGCCACATACAGCAGGACCTCTAAAACGTCCATGTGGACTCTGGAAACCTGCAGAATCCTGGTGAGTCTAGTTCTAGAGACCTGTCAAACACCAAAATGTTTGGTTGGGTCTCCAGCTCGCAACAGCCTTGCCCTAAATCTGTCAATTTGCACAGCTAGATTGGRAACTGCTCCTACTCCAAGGCTTCTGCAAGGTCAGCTAAGTGTGAGCATCATGCAAGAAGCRCCCAGATACTTTCAGAGGTTCAGCAATCCCTGAAAGAGTTCTGCATCGTGAAAACAGACTGTCAGATAAGTTTGGCTTCCGCCACATGGTCCTAGCGATAATAAGCCATCTGTGTGCATCTTGCCACACACAATCTTTCCTCTCTCAATTTTGTCTCCTTCACTTTTCTTCTGAGTCCTCTCTTTTTTGACCTACATTTAAGTAATTCAACAAATCCCAGAAGTGCACATAGGAGAATTAAATATGCAATTAGTTGGCAAGATGTAAACCAAGAATGAATCCATCTATATCAGAGTAAAAACAAGTATATGAAAATAGGATGATCCATGAAATGGAAAGGACCCATCAAGAATATAATCACCTTCTGTCCCATTTAATTGATTTAGGCTTCTATCTCAGTTAAAACAACTTTTGCTCCTAAATCATTTGGGATAGAATTTTAAAAGAACTTTGATATCAYATGATGCAGAGAGAGAATTTGTACATCTGGAAATTGCATTTTTCTTTCTTTTTCCTTGATTGGATTTCTAAATTATGTTTAAAAGCTCAAGGTTATGCTCCTGTATTATAGATTACTTCATTGTTTGTCACTGGATAATAAAATTAAGTACATGCATAAGCAGCTGCGAGATTGAGATATCTGGATGCTTTTACCCTTTTTTCTCATTTTATATATGACAAAATGCTTCTAGAAAATCAAAGCTATGACAGACTTGCCCTCGTTATTGCACGTGATTGTCTTTTTGTCTGTAATGGTTCAGATGCATTTGGTAACACCATGGCTGCTTGCCACAAAAGAACATTATGATATTCCGTAAAAAACAGAAAATTAAATCAAATATAAAACAGAAAGAAATTAAACATTTATCTGGGGCAAATGTAGTGGAATGCAAAATTAAACTGGACAATTGCAGAAAACCGCAGCTAACTTTAAAACTATTTTTCTTTCTCTTTAAAGTGAAATGATCACAGGTAAGAATGAGCCCAAGCCCGTGCTCTTTGTATACGTTCYAGAGTAATGCTTTTAACGAGGGACTCAAAGACAAATAGCCCTTGAGATACACGGAGAGCTGGGTTTCTTATTTTATCACGACAAAGTTATGCAAAGGCCAGGAACCACTTGTACCCCCCCAACAGACCGGTTTCAATTCTAACCAGAATCGTTTCCTTTTCTTTTAATTAAAAAGCCGTGGATGTGCTTAGACACAACCGGACACGTGTTCCAGTGCCCCAGACGCGCGGGGAAGGGAGCCCGCGCCGGGGTGAGCCTGACAAATGCCACCGCCTGGGACCGCGCGGAGACACGAGCTGCAAAAAGCATTCCTGGGGCTCTTTCCTGGTGCCTCTCCAAGCTGACAGCGGAGGTTTATATTAACATCATATGGCTGTCTTCAGCTGCATTTGTGAGCACAGCCCGTTTGGAGATCTTTCCATGTTGGGCGACACAGGGAACAGGGTGGGGGGGGGGAAGCAAGCAAAACATCTCGAGCGTTTTAGCATCAGCATCTGCCTCGGTACCGCTATCAACCGCAGCCTCCTCCGGCTCTGCCCATACCAAACGCGTGTACAACACTTTGAGGGCAGCTTTTAAAAATGTTTTTGAACACATCACACATAGGAAAATAACACTCTATAGAAACTTGGCAATGAGTCTGTCTCAAGTAGCCAAGCTGGGCATGGAAAAAAAAAATAGACAATAAAAAGTCATTTCTAGCCAAGTTTTAAGTGAGTATACAATACATACCTTTTTTCCCCCCGCCTTTTGCCTTAGTTATTGGCCAACTTGGCTACAAGCTTATGGAAAACAGTGAAATGGAATTATTATAATTGTTTTTTTTTCTCTTTTTGACCAAGCAAAAGTTCTTATAAGTGATAATTTGATTATGGCAAAAGAGTAACACAGA
The DNA here is from genome assembly GCF_003343005.1 of Rhea americana. Taxonomy (NCBI): domain Eukaryota; kingdom Metazoa; phylum Chordata; class Aves; order Rheiformes; family Rheidae; genus Rhea; species Rhea americana. The sequence continues at coordinate 7,573,898 of NW_028186258.1, forward strand.
CAGAATTTTAGGGTTGTATCATCAAAAAAACTCTCTTTTCTGCACCAAAAAAACTCTCTTTTCTGCACCATACTTTCAGAGTAGTTCATGAGCCCCAGTGATCTAATACTATTGCTATTTATGATTTTTTTTTAATTATTTATTATAACGTATGTCATAAAGTGGAAAATTACTGGTGCCGATCACATTTCCAAGCAGGCTAATTTAGAGCTGAATGTTGTAAGTCAATTAGGATAATAAACCCACTGCAGTTAGGATGGTGAACTTTCTTGGAATTAGCATTTTCATGGCATGCTGCACTATGCTGAGATCAAAAAGAATACTTTTAACAAGTGGCTTTTGAAACCAAGAAATGCAGTTGTCTCTCTTCCGGCTTTCTATTTGTGTGGCAGTTTTTCTCTAGGATGGCTTCAGTCTGTTGCAACATGTTTCCACAGCTTCCGCCTTTGCCCCCAGGTATTTCAGGTGGATTGTTGGTTAAGAGCAAGTTCTTTGCTGACATAGGTTGGGTATTTAACATCCTGGTGTGTTTCATACCTCCATGTGCCTTGGGTTTTATCTTAGTTTTTGTAAGGACGGAATTAAATAAAATCAATTAAAAGGAACAGAAGGATTTTTTTCCTCCTCCTGCAAATGCTCCTTGCTGCCTTTTGTCGCTCTGGAGCAGAGAAACCCGGAGCCCTTGGTTGCCACAACCCCTTTCACCACGCTGGAGTGCTGGAGAGGTCCGAGCCCCCGCCACCACCCTGATGGGCTTGTCAGAGCTATGGCTGCAGTCCCGAAGCTTGCAGATTGAGCTGGTTGCAAAGTCTGCAGGTGGCACTCGGATTTGACTACACGAGCAAACAGCAGAGAAACAAAGTATTCCCGCTAGGAACTGCTCCCMTTTTGAGGGCCATGTGGTCAGAGGCATTCCCCTTGCCTTTTGAAGGCTGTGGGCTTTTTGTCTTGGGATCAGAGATCTTCTGAGATGTTTCAGCTAGAAATACAGGCGCTTCCAGCCCAGGCATTCACGTGGCCTGGACCAGAAGCTTCAGAGGAAGATGCATAAAATGCTGCAGCTCATGGAGTAGCAGCTTCTGGGCACTGAAATTCCCTAATGATGCTGGGAACCTTTTTGATGCAAGGACCATGATTGTGGATGTAAGATGATATAACATTAATTTTGGAAAGCTGACTTCCTAAATGAGAGGAAGAAAGGAGCCAGGCCTAGCAATAAAAGGGAGAAAAAAGCAGATTTGAAGATAAAAAGGAAAAAGAAACAGGGACCACAAGCCTGACATCAACAGGAAAGTTTATAAGCTGAAAGTTTGGGGCTATCTTTAAATAAGAACAATGTTCTCCTCTCTGATAATTACCAATTAAGGCAATTCCTTGTCAATTAGAGCTAATCTTAATTTTTCTCATATTCGCTTAGAAATATCTTTCCAAATTGGATGTCCTTTTCTTTTCAAGTGAGCCTTGTCAGATATGTTTACTGCTCCTTGCATTTTTTGTCCTTTCATAAAATAACATTAGAAAATAATATTCCATTTCTGTTTATGCCACTGGAAAAATAGGAAGAAGCTGCAGCAGTGGAAAATGCAAAATATTTTCACTTTGGAGAGACTGATCTTTTAAACAGAAAATATTCATGGCAAAATTAATTTTGTAAAGAAAAGAGTATTTTCCACTTAGTGGCATTTCACAGCAAAGCACTACAAGTTGCCTCCAAGCCCATGTTGCCCACAACACGTAACCAACAGGTACCTGGGAACAGCCGGAGTGCTGCCGAGGAGCGCCCGGCTGGCTGGCAGGACTGCGCGCAGGCGGGCGTCTCCAGCCCACGAGCGTAGCACGGGCAGTGCACCACCCCAACTGAACAGCCARCCCTCTGGGCAGACTTCATGGCAAGCTGTTTACTTCTGCTACTGGAGGGGTTGCAGCCCAGCAAGCTTTGTCAAGCTCAACATGTGGAGGGAGGGTGTGGTGATCTCTAATTATACCCCTTGGGAAGGACTTACATGACCTAACGTATCTAGCACATAAGAAGTCCATTCCTCACCGTTTGGATGGTATTYGTTAGCTGGCACAACTGGTTCTACATTGCAGGAGCAGTGAGTTGGATGGAAACAGTAAACAGGGTGAGTAACGCTGGCATCACATTGGGTGAAGCCTGCAATAACTTGATCTGTGACAAACACAGTGGAGAGACTGGTGAATGTGACCAGCTCCCTCAAGGAACGGTGTCTCTGGTGATGTACTGCTGATGCTTCACATTTGTAAAGAGGTTACCTGTTTATGGGTGAGACTATCATCTGTAACTGTTCAGGAGCACTGGATGGACCAAGGAGAGTCAGTGGGAAGGACAGTTGAGACTCAAGAGACCTTAGCTCGTCACTGCCACCCAGCTGGGGCTCTCTTTGCCCTCCCATTCTGCATCTCATCAGCTGCACGTTTTTTGGCAAGACGACTCTCCCTAATTCAACGTTTGTGCGGTTCCTACCACAACAATGTGTTCGTTAAACTCTCGCATCTTCCTCTACAGCATGTTAGTCATGCTCTAGCATAATTACTGAGAACTTAAACCACCTGACAAGTATGTGTGCATCACTGTACTTGTCTCATTCCTCGGGAATCTGCCCAGTGCTATCAGGGTATAAAAGTGGAGACAGGACCTGGCAGCCTGCCACCCTCTCCTCTCCTCCATGACTGCCAAACTACGTATTTCTCCACTGGTGTACCCAGAAATGCCATTAAATAATATGATGCAGAAATTGTGATGAGAGGAATATACACCTTGCTTGCAAAATCCAGGATTCATCCCACTGCTTTATCTTGAAATTCTGGTTTTGGTCTCTTCTGCTCCCTTCTTTCTTTTGTGCAGCCTAACACAGACCTCTTAGTCTCTCATCATTTGGGCTTATGGGATGMAGAGAGTACTAGCTTTAGCACATACACCATGGCCAGCTGACTTGAAAAACAAAGGGCTCAGCATAGAATCATAGAATCAGTAAGGTTGGAAGGGACCTCTGSAGATCATCTAGTCCAACCTCTGCTCAGCAGGGTCACCTAGAGCATGTTAGACAGRGTTGCATCCAGGCAGGCCYTGAATACCTCCAGAGAAGGAGACTCCACAACCTCTCTGGGCAACCTGGTCCACTCTCACAGGGAAGAAATTCCCCCTCACGTTCAGGCAGAACTTCCTGTGCTTCAATTTCTGCCCATTGTCTCTTGTCCTGTCACACGGGACAACTGAGAAGAGTTTGGCCCCGTCCCCTTGACACCCTCCCTTCAGGTACTTGTACACATTGATCAGATCCCCCCTCAATCTTCTCTTCCCCGGGMTGAAGAGCCCCAGCTCTCGCAGCCGTTCCTCAGAGGGCAGGTGCTCCAGCCCTCWGATCATCCTCATGGCCCTACGCTGGACTCTGTCTCCAGTAGCTCCATGTCTCTCTTGCACTGGGGAGCCCAGAACTGAACACAGTACTCGAGGCCTCACCAGGGCTGAGTAGAGGAGCAGGATCACCTCCCTTGACCTGCTCACCATGAATTGACAGTTGCTTAAAAGTTACTACACAGCTTTGTCCACATTCTTAGCCAGCAACAAAGGCAAACCAATGGACTTACCTTAGTCAAGGACAAAAAGTATTTAAACGCCTGCATCCCAATGAAACTAAAAGGAGGTGGATGATTAAATACCATTAATGATCTGGACTTAAACCTGTTAGCTGAGGACAATAGATTGCAAATAGATACACAGACACTTCTGCCAATGAGTTACACAATCTTACAGTCCTACAGTTACCAAGAACATGCACGTTTCCTGGTCTGGCTGGTCTTCACATGGCCTGGTTGTGTAACCAGGAGGGGTGTCAGTTTTCTCCAACAGGTGAAAGTAGCATAGACAGGAAGCTTCCCATACGGGAATGAGATTGACCCATGCATCATCCGTAAGCCCTCGTCCACATTTCTCATTGCAAGACATATCACTGAACGCAGTACTTCTGCTATATGCCAACATTCAGGCAGACAACACGCTTTTACTAGAAATTAGGTGTGCATTAACAAGAAGCAGGCTGGGCCATTTTTCTCCCAGCTTTTCCTCCTTGACAGCTACCAGGATACTGAGTTCAGCATACCTTCCTCATCCCAGAGGTGAGCTTGGAGTCAGTGCAAGGGAAGGCAGATAAGGTGAACAGGCAAGTTCTCTTTTCCTTCTCCACCACTAACCTCATGAGTGATTTACAGCTTGTACCTTTCACATCAAGAATTAGATGCCTGCATGTCCTGCAGTAGCTGTTTGCCCTGGGAGTGGTCTGRTATACATGAAAATTAGAAGTCTAAGATGCTTGATCAGAGCAAGGTCAGCTTGGTTCTGGAGTAACTATTTGCAAGAACAGCAGAGGCTAAAGAGCCAGACCTCAACTGTTTCTGTCAYGAGGCCAATGGTGACAAGGTCCATGGAGAAGTTAAAGCCTGGATGGAGAAAAGAGGCAAGYGGTTGGATGGACAGAGAAGCAGAAAGATGTTATCACAGTGAAGGTTACCTCTATCCCATCTTCCAGTTGGAGGCACCCACCACCCAGGGGAGGTAGCGATAGGGGCCTTCTCAGGGTCGAACTGTCACTTGCACAGAGGATCCCAGATACTTAGAAAACAAAGAGACAGCCCTGCAGGAAGGGGTCMTCCCGAACCTGCTGGAGAGAGGTCCCCAGCACCAGCTGAGGTGAGGTTTGCCATGTGCAAGGCTCCTGCCGAGGGCGTTTCCGATTCCTCGCCACGCAGGGCACGCAGCCCCACGCCCCACTGAGACCTTGGCAGGGAGAGCTCCCCGCTCCAGGCCTGTTGACTCACCAGGACAGCTCAGGATGTGTAACCTTGTCATCCTCTTAGCGAAAAGCTATTTCTGTCTCCCAAACAAACACAGAAGCTCTGCCGAGGCAGAGTGAAAAATGGCCTTGTGGTTTCTCTGGAGGAAACGAACACAAGGAGGAGATCAGCAGCCCCCTTCTTTGATCTGATGGGGCCTCGGCCTGATTTTGTCCAAAATCGATGGACAAATAGCAGTGCATTAACCTCAGAAATAACACACTGAGAAAGGTTGGCTGAGATCCTAGTGTAGCTGAAAACATCTTGAGACCTGGCCAGCTCAAGCAGAGCATTTTGTTGTTGTTTTTTAAGAGTGAGATTCATTAAGACCAGCAGTTGGGCAAAGTTCCCCTCTTTTCGTCAGGTCAACGTGCTCTTCTGCAATTGCTAATATTGAAAGAAAGGGAAAGGGAAAAGAAACCTTGGAAAATTAAATATATTTGGTATTGCTGATTAAAACCAGTTTGCATTTCATTGTGAAAGACTGTGTTTGCGCAAGGTTTATTCAGCTCTGGTCTCTTCCATCCACATAAGGTTTGTTTTAATGACTGTGGAGTTATATGAATCTATTAATTTTTTTTCCTGAAGGTTTTATAATAACAATGCCTGTTTTTTTCATATAGCACTTTACAGCCACGCGTCTGGAAATGCATTGCAAATGGGCAATTAGCATTAGCCCTATTTTAAAGATGGGGAAACTCAGGCAGAATGTGAGACAATTGCTAAAATGTAATGCCAAAATCAAGAATTTCGCTTGGCCTCAAAAAATTGGAGCTACAGCCTGAAAAGAAACCCTGAAAACAGTTCAGCAGGGAAAAATGTGGAGCCTTAGCAAGGAATATTTGACATGGGCACAGGCACAGGGAGCGCTGACGGACAAGGGGAGCAGCTGACTATCACCAGTCAAGCCTAGTAGGGCTTGAGTGGCAGCAAAGCACAAGCCGGGCAGGAACCAGCAGCCATCTGCCTGCAGGAAAAAGGCAACCACTGTAGCGAGATGTATAAATAGGATGGAGCCTGCAAGGTCCCTAAAGGGATGCATTCTCCGGCTGCCAACTCTGRAGCCCGGCTGCAGCTCTGGGCACCCATTACCCTTGAGAACATTGTTGGCCCAGGTGGAGACATTCATGGGACAGAGGGCAACAAGGACAGACTGACCCATGCAGGGTGGTTTAGCCTAAAGAAGAGAGGAGGAAGGGAGTTTGGGTGACAACAGACTTCAAAGAGGCCCCTGCTATCGCTCATATCTCAAACCCAGCACTGGGCGAATCCGCTCCAAAGAAGGGCCAACTGTCACAGGTTTAGAGGCTCCAATTTTCTGACAAGAGCTTGTTTCTCTTTTTCCCCCAAAATATTTTAACAGCAAAATCTGGAAAGGTTAAAGCTCAGAGTAGAAAAACAGCGAGATAATATTATTTGAGGCAAATCTCTAACAGTTTACTTGGGCTATGTGGGAGGCAAGAGAAAATGTTATATGCTGGGGAATATTAAATTATTAATATTATGTCTAGCTTAGGATTAATCAGATTCCAGAGACATATAATAACCCCGGCTGCCACCTCAGGCATGGATGTGTGGGGGCATGGATTTAATGAGCAGACTAACACACGGAGGACCACGGCCCGCAGGGAAAGAGGCCTCCCGGGGAGGGWCGCTAGGACGAATCCCCCGCGCACGGGCTGCCTAGCGGCAACGGCCGGGAGGAGCCAGCAGCAGGTACCGGGATGCGGGAGCAGTGTGAGATTAAAAAAGGCTGGAGAAAAGCAGCCGTATTTCACTTTTCTGCTGATCCCCAGAAACCTGCCCATAGATCATCCTGTACGAGCAACACGTGGATCTAATTCTCTAATGCCAGGCCTCGCCATGCTGTTATCCACATAAATCCCTGAACCCTTGACACCGGCCTTTTCATCATTTAACTGCAGCTAGTAGGGAAGAAGGAAAGGCGAGAGCACGCGTTCGGAGGGAGAGATGGGTCCTGGCAGCAGGCACAGCTTCTCCTTCCTCGTGGCCTTTATCCTCCCTAATAATCCGCTCTCTATTTCATGTACCAGCTGATAACATGTGGGTCTTATTTCCCCCTCCCATCCCACATCTGAACGAGATGGCAGATAAAGCCGACTTGCATTCTGAAGCACAGCTGCAACTGCTATTGATTAGAAAAAAGGAAAAAAAAAGAAGAAATTTTCTTTGTGTAATGAATGCAAGGCTCRGGAGAGCTCCCCACGCCGTCCCACGGCGCCCCGGGAGACTGTGCTTTCGGGCTTCACGGCGCGTGTTCTTGGAACTGGTTTTCTCCTGCCTTTAACATTACGGGCCAGTTTCTCACCTAGGGTTCATTGGCACAGCAGTTCGGGGTTGCAATTATGAGACTAGTTAAGGATCTGTTCCCAAATCTTTTACTACCCTCAAGGAAAACCCGGTCTTTTAATTACTCTCCTAGCTCACTTTATCTACTTAGAAAAATATTAAATGCATTAAATAATTTCAGTGGCATTAGAAATAAATCCATGTGTTGGGGGCAGGAGATTGGGAGAGRGGAAAAATGTTTCATCTAAATTATTTCTACATGTTAAAAAACAGGATTTTTTTTTTCGTTAAAACGAACAGAAACAAAAGCCAGAAACACTACAATTTTAAAACCAAATGGGGRTGAATAACTGGTGGAGACAAAAATTCTCACTCTTTTTTGGGAGGGGGCAGTGGTAATTAACAAAAATTATTTGGGAGGTGATGGGGGGAAGCAGAAGAAAAGTGTCCTAACCAGCTGAAGTTACAGTGCGCAAGTGTAGTACAAGCAGCCACCACCGTCTCCCCTGCTCCTCCTCCCACATCGTCTCAGACCAGAAGTGTTCATGTCTCCATGTTACAGGAGGGAGAAAGCAACGACCAAAATGTGGACCTTCTCAMCACTGGGCCCTTCTGACTGGTACTTCCATTAAGAAAACATAAGAAGTTTGAAATGTTCTTTTGAGAAAGGTTTCTGTTTCTTCAGAATTTCCATCCTACCTGTTGTTACTGTTGCTGGAAGTTCRTATTTCCGCTCCAGTTCACAACAGCAACAAAGCTGAAGTTAGGTAATTTGAAAGCAATTARAAGTTTTGCAGGGACAAGCTAAGCAAGAGGACTCATGTCTCCCACGATGCAGATGAACATCTCACGCCCCGATCGCTTCCAGCACTTCTGTTACTGTGAGTCTTTGAAGTTTCTCCTGWCTAAAAAATAAATAGAGAAAGCTAATTATTCAGCGCAGAGTCCAGGGCTGGTTTCGTCCTGGAATCACCTCGTAGTACCATGAATCCCATTTTGCTTAACGCACTCGTTTATCTGTTAACTCACTTGACTGAACGACAGCCGAAGGTTCCAGCCTTCCTTTTGCATTTCCGCCTGCGGGCTGTAAATCTGCCCGTCACAGGTTACTTAAGTTGTTGCGGGCCAATCTGTCTTGTTGCTCTCGCTCATGGGGGCTCATGGCCAGGGTGCCTGCACCTCGGGGTGGCTCCATCACCTCTCCGGCGCATGGACCCTGTTTCCAAATACTTCCCAAAATATTAGAATGAAAGTCACTCCCAGGAGAATATTAAGGCTACAGATATTTAAGTGCCAGGTCAGTTATTTTGCACATGGGTAAACGGGCACAGACCAGTGAGTGGACCTGCTCAGAGACTTCCAAGCTCAGGTGGGTTCTGGGCCAAGACCCCTCCCGAGAGGACAAGTTTCTATTGATATAAAGGCTAGAGACTTTGAAGGGTTCAAGCCCTTCAGCCTCACCCCTTCTACCAACATRCAGATATTAAGGAGATCGATTTACACATAGGGAATAGGCAGCAAGAAAATAACTCTGAACAGAGAGATGGAGGAAGGAATGTCAGAGATAAAGGAAAAAACAGAAAAAAACAACCCAAAACAGACAAACAAGTAGGACTACACATTCCAGGAACGACTAAAAAGCAGAGAAAAAACTTAGAAGAGAAACACAAAAGAAGTAAAAGATACCTAGAAGGAAAGAGATGGTGAATGGCAAGAAGGGAGTTAATGAGAGCCAGAAACACAAGTTGGAGAAATGTTGATTTTATTTAGCATTAATTGCAGGAAAGAGCCTATAAAGTGCGGTAAAAAATTATTAAGTACCACTATGCAATGCCAGCTTTGTGCCAGCCATCCCTACGAAGCAGGTGTATTATTCCTAGTTCCCTAGGTATAAATAAATAACTGCTTTTCCACATCTTTTTTTATGATGGCATTTCATTATTTTTTACTGCCACATTGTTAAGGATCTGATTCCTCCAGAACAGATCTGGAGATCGGCCCAAGAGCTTGCGTGCGTGCGTGCGTGCGGGCGGGCGCGTGTCCGTGGGGCTGGCGCGCGAGGGAGCCCACTGAGCCACGCGGGGTCTCATGGATCCCGGCTCCCCCCGGGAGTGTCTGATCCTCGCGCCCAGGGCTGGAAACAAGGTCTGACCTGTGGTCCCAGCTCTGACCAGCTGCCCTGACAGCAATGTCCAGGCGAGTGTAAAATGGAAAATTACGGCAATGGTTACAAGGCGACTTGGGTCACATCAGGGACTCTTTCAGCCACAGCCGGGAGGGAATTGCTGTAACAAACAGGTTGTCTGAGTCACCTTTCCCCAGACTGGCCTTGCCCCAGGATGGGACTGGGCTAACACTTCTGAGGATTTCACTCCAGTTCAAACCATTGTATCATGTCATCCCAGCTGCCTTCATGTCTGGGCCATGGAGCTGGGGTTTCCCCAAGCTATCCCATCCATCCATAACTTCTGTGTGCACAAACATCTCTTCCCTTTGAGATTGGAAATGAAAAGTTAAGCCAAACCTGTTTTCTACTCTKCTTCTAGTTTTCTGTTCAGATCTGCCCATACGCTCTTTTTGACTCCATCACGTACAGGCTCCAATGCTGCCCACTCTAGGTAGGAAGAACGAGGGCAGTTCACATTTTTCCTGAGCAATGTTCGTATCAGCATTTTCAGGCTTGTTTTATCAAATCACTCACTTCTCAGAAGGAGACTCAGCAGGGACATAAGGGCTGGATGAGTTTTCCTAGCAATCGAAGCCTGATGTCTCTTGCTTCAGATGAGGCCACCAAAGACGTTCGGAGAAGCAGTGATTCCCTAGTAATGCCTCAGTCCAAGCTCTGACCTGGAACCGTGGGCTCTGCAAATAAGCATAAATCTTCAGCTCACGTCCAAATCACTGCAAGGTTCAGTGAAAGTAGCAAAACTGCCGGTGAATATAACCTAAGTTTTAATCCAACTACAGCTTGATTTATGACCTCAGGTGGAAAACATGAAACATGATGGCTTCAGCCCCAACCAGAGGATCGTGTGCTACCCCAGCCCAAAGCTGTGTTACAGTGCTGAAAATCGGCACAGTGAGAATCACAGATGAAATTAAACAGCACAAATATGTCCTGACACCCAAAGCCCGTCCTTCTTTTGGTAAGAAAAGATAGTGGGCACTCAAATCAAACCAGTGTCTTACACAAGTCAGAGACAAGAAATTAAACAAAAATCAAAGAATAATCAGTGCAAACAAGCAATAGAGTTATCTTTTCTGATTAAAAAAAAAAAAAAAAAAAAGCTTTCCTAAATACAGAATTCTGGGATAGCATTATAGTATTTTGGGACAACTTTTTAATACTTATTCCCCTCTCAAAATATTAACATAGAGAGTAAGAGACTTAGCCCTACAGTTGGAAGAGAGAGGGCTTCAGCCTAAGTGACCCAATTTTCTATGGACAAAGGGATGTCAATCATCAGAGAAAGATATTTCTGTAGGTTCTCTGCTGGCAAAATTTCCTGCAGCAAGAAGGAATTGTTATCTCTACAGAGCATTAAAAAGGCTATTTCCTCTCCTTTCTCTGACCCTTGTTATCTGTCTACATATTAGCTTAGAAAAACTAACCACAATAACAATTAACATAAGATCCCAGGTGACATGATCAAGAATATTTTTGACTGGTCTCCTTATCAACATGGCCTATCACCAGTGACCTCAGAATAAGTAGTCTCCCACAAAACGACTTTGAATTTTGAGTCTCTTTAATAGTTTAACTGAGAAATAGGGGGGTGGGGTGGATTTCTACATCATTACCATATTAAAAATCAGCCACGTAGAGCTATTAGGCTCTCCGAGATTGCAGGGTGCCTGAAGTATATAGTCAGCGTTGACGTGGACTCACAGTTGTAACATCTGTATCCCTTCTTGGTGCCAAGTTGGTCTTTTTTCCAATACTCGGTATCCCCCCAATGTGCATGTAAATCTCCAAAGGGAAACACTGCATCATAATTTTTGACCAAAAAAGGTAATGCCAGGCAGTACGTTATAGCAACACCTGCAATGCACTGTGGCTTTTCCAGCCAAGACTACCGTTATTGTGGCACAGGGCTTCCACCACTCCCTTGGGGACCCGCAGACGACCGTGAGCTAATGAGCTACGATGCAGACGGTTTACAGCACCCCGTTGGCGTTTGGGTCACAAGGCAATGGGAAACAGCTCAGCGAGCTGGTGGGACCAGGGAAGCCAAGTGGCCAAGGCTTTGCGTGTAAGCGGGTACCCCAGAAGCCCGGACGAGGCTCAGAGCAGAAGGGGTGCAGCACAGAGGAGGCAGGAGGTGAGCACCCCTTTCCGACMCTGTGAAAGCAGTACTTTCTTCTCTTTAGTTCCTTACCACGTTTGTCCTACACCCCGTTCCCAGGCAGGCACAGTCACGCCAGCACTCTTCACCCCTGCTCCACAGCCTCCAGCACCTTTACAGGTCTCCCAGYGCTCACGACTTGGCCACTCCAGGTACTCTGCGACAGACAGACAGCTGCACTTAGGCTAGCTCGAGAAGCTCTTCCAGAAAGCGTATCTGGTGCTGAATGAGTTCGATTCGCTGGAAAAGTCAGAAACGAATCACTTTGTCTTTTGACCATATTAATTTATTTATGCAGCCCACACCTGAGAGTCTCCTCATTTTTCATAGCTGTTTCTCGTGCCTGTGATAGCAAGTGTGATGGACACGGTGTCACAAGTGGCTGTCTGACCCCAACTCGCTCTCCGGAAGTCTAACACACCTATCCTAGTTTGACCAAGCTTTGCCTTGAGGTGGATGTTGGCAAGAACATGTCCACAGGGCTCATTCCCTCTCACTCTCTCTTCCAGTGCAGGGAGATTTGCAGCTCTTCTTATTGGAAAAAGTAAGCTTGTACTGAAAAGGGGTTTTTAGGGCTTAAAGTGTAAATGAAATGAAGTTAGTAAAAAAGCTTTTTCTTTTCTTTTTCTCCTTTCTTTCTTTCTTCTTTTTTTTTTAACTCAAGTGAAAGAGAAAGTGTGACAAGGAATCAGGAGTCTGTCTGCCATGGAATATTCCTGCAGTTCTTGGGGCTGTGGTTTATTTTACTAGTGGTGACTAGTTCAAGCCACATTTAGTCAATAAATATGAGATATGAGGTCACTCCGCCATTTAGCTGTTACCCTGTCTACATATTTCACAGCTGGGTAGTAACCTTTTAACTAGCGTCTACCTCGGTGGGGAGTCTCCATAAAAAAAGAGCCAGGATCCATTGGTCTTGGTGGGGGATCAAGGAATAGGAGCACCAAGGAGAATTTGGAGKAGGCGAGGTGGGAGAAAGGGAACACGCTGGGCCTCGCTTTGCAGTTTTTCTCTGCTTTCTCAGCGACATAACGCCCAGAAGAGGCAGAGGAGCCCTCAGAGATGACTCTGCTCYTCCAGGCAGATAACAGGCGATGAAGCAGCACACCCCATGTGCTGAGCTTTACACTAAGTTTTCCTTCTTACATACRGAAACAAGTAAAAAGATAAATTTCCTCCTATTTTCAGCTTTACCGAACAGACCTATCAGTCTAACATTTCCAAGGGGTTTGTTCCCTCCACATCTTACAAGAGTCAGCAGAAATGTCTTTAAAGACCTCATGCCCCTCCGTCAGAGGGGCATCGCTTACACCATACCATRGCTTCTCCTCACTGTGGGATGAGGAGGACCTTTCCCTGGTTTCTCTGCAGTCCGTGAGACCGAGCTCATAACTCAGGCATGAGTCTGATCTCAGTGGCTATGAAGCATCCCTTTGTCCACCAGTAAATCTTCACTCCAGCTAATATTGCAACTAGAATCAACTTTCTATGACAGTCCCCAGCTATAACCTTGRACCCTGAGACCGCCTGTCCCTGTTGATGGTTCCCTGCCTGCCTGAGACACAACAGGTCAACGGAAGAGATGTCCCCAGCCCTGCTGCTACCCCTATTTGAAACCTCCTGGGTTTCAGGAAGGTGGCTCTTCTGCTGCTATTCATGTGCTCCTAGTTTGGGCCTGTCCTGCTCCGTCTTTGCTTTTCTGCTGTGGCTCCGCTGAGAGCTCGCCCTCAGAGACCGTAGCAGCAAGCCACAAGAAAGCAGCAAGCGTGAGAAGGTGCCTGAGCCAAGCCACCTGGCCGGGCTCCAGAAAGGTATTTCAGGTATCTATCRAAGAGGAAATCCATGAGTGCACATGGTGCGAAGCAGGCAGGGAGGAGAAAGCAAACCTGCAAGCAGAGGAGGCCGTAAGTAGGRAGCAAAGTCAGCAGGGGAGCAGCCCACGGCAGCGCGTTGCTTTGCACCGGTATCGCTCTGCTGCGCGGCTGTTGGAGCGGCCGGCGTTGCAGGGTGCTGGGCTCCCGCCGGCCTCCTCCTCCCYGCGGGCTGCAGCGTCTGCAGCGAAGCAGCAGCAAGCCCAGAGCAGGAGCGGAGCTGYGCCGGCGCTGCCGAGCAAGGTGCTGGGCAGCCCTTCCAAGCATTGCACGTAGTCTCCAAGGAGGCAAGCCAGGAAAGCAGCTCCTCGGAGCTGCTGGCAGGGGTCGAGGCGACGGCTCGGGCGAGCGCGCTGCTCCTGCCCTCTGGCACGCCGGGAATCCCAGCCCGGTCCCGCTGCCTGACGTCACGGCCGAGGCTCAGCACCAGGAGACGCGGCTCCGGCGCCGCGAGACGGTGCCGGCTCCTCCCAGCTCGGCTGGAGCCTCCAAAATCGGAACCTCTTCTGTCAGCTGCCTTTTATAGGGCTATAAAACCAGGAGCTCGCGTACAAGGGGCTGGGCGAGCCCGACAGACGCTGGCCAGCTTCAGCCTCGGCCATCTTCATCATCACCTGCCAGGTCCCCGCGTTGCGCGTGCTGGCACGCGGCCGCGGCTCCCTCCTCCACCCGAAACGCCGTCTGACCAAGGGCACGGGCAGGCGCCAGCCGGGACCCGCACGGCCCTCGGACGGACAGACAGACGCACAACGCCGAGCTGGCGGCAACGCCGGCCCGCTCGGCTGGACRGGGCTCGAGCGAAAGGGAGGCGAGCGCGGCGGCGGGACGCCCCTTTCCGCCGCCGCGGCCCCGCGACGCTGGGCGGCACGAGGAAAAGCCCTGCGCCCGGCGCCCGCTGCTATCAGATGCGGCCAGTAACGTGCACGCGTGTAATGCTGGGCCCAGCGACAAGAATAACATGAAATAACGCTGCACCCACCCACTGAGAACACCGCGTGTGTCACACTCCTCTGTGTCATGCGTTTAAAAATACCTCCACTGACTGCCCCCTTTTTTTTAATATATATATATATATATATTTATTTATATTTTTTGAACATCTAACTCTGCCAGGTGGAAAAAAAAAAGTTTGCATCAGAGCCCGAGCAGAAGATGGTGACGTATGTCTGCTGGTTTTACGTTAAATGGGAGGAAAGGGGGGGGGGGGGRAAAAAAAAAAAGGTTTGCAATTACATGTTCTTTGCGGAGAGGTGTGGCCGCTGGCACGGAGAGGGGTTTCGGCCTGAACCGCACGGACGGATGCTCAGGGAGGCGGCTTTCGTGCCCAGTGGAAACACACAAACRGGGGCAGCCTGCAGCGGAGATTTTACGAGCGCGAAGGGATTAGGAGCTAATTGAAAGGCTGGGGAGGAATCTGCTTCTCCCCAGGGCTTCTGCTTCGCGCCGTTCGTTTCGCCCGGAGCTGCAGGAGGATCCGGCGGCGGCCGAGACGCGAGACGGGGCCCCGCGCGGCCGCCTCGGTGCCCGTCCCCGTCCCGGCTTCCAGGAGGGGGCCGGCGGCGGGAGCTGCTCTGCTCCGCTCCCCCGGCGCCAGCCCGCCGCGCCGGGACCCGCCGCGCGCCCGGGCCCCTCCCCGCCCCGGCGCTTTCCCCACCCTTCCACTGGCTGCGATTTTCTTACTTTTTTTTTTTTTCAAAATAAGCGTTAACGCTATATTTAAATCACCAATACGCACGCTTAGCGCTCGGTCGGAGAAACGCGCAAACAGCGGGCTCGGGGGCGAGGTGCCTTCGGGAGCAGCCTTCGGCAAGCGAGCAGGAGGCTCAAACCGGGGCGTACGGGGAGCGTTAGCCGCAGAGGATCCAGCCTTTAATGCAAGGCTGAAGGAACCAGCAGGCTGTGAAACAACAGAAGTGCAGCACAGAGGAAAAAAAAAAAAMACAATTTTKGGGGGGTAAAATAAAAGCTGAGTCTCTATACTGCCCTTTTTTGGTTTTGGCCTACCAGCTTCACCAAAGCACAACTAAAAGCAAACTGAGCGTAACTGTGCTTTTTGCAGGCGCACATCTGTGCTCGTGGCAGGACGATCAGCCGGCACAGCACGAGCAACGCGAGCGGGCGTGCGCTCGGGGAGGCCCGCGCTCGCGGGGCAAAAAAATAAATCGAGCCCGCACAGCGCCAGCAGCAATAATAACTAGGGCTCATCTGCTCGAGCTCTGGCCACGGGACGGGGCTCGCCAGCTCCTCTGCCCGCGGGAACGCTGCTCCGTCACCCCCACCACCACCCGAGCTACGCATTATCCCCGTTTCCGACAGCCACTGCAAACTTTTGTCCCATCTTCCAGCTTCTGACTTTGTTTTTGCCCCCAAACACAATCCACAGAACAGGAAAAGCAAAATACCTGCGTGCCAGCCATAGCTGTTCCTCCAAACCACTCTTCCAAGGACCTTCTGCGTAAGCATTTGCTTTACTGCAGCCCAACAGAGCAGGTTTGCATGCCAGCCAAATGCCAGCTCTGCAGACCCACAGTGGGATTTTGGGCCCGTTTCAATCATTTAAATACACATAATATTATATTACGCAGAGTCTTGTTCCTGTCTGTTTGCCACCCACCTCAAGTCCTGTCTGAGAAAGAAGCTAAATATTCATTTTTGTTGCAGAAATGCCCAGCTCTCCAGCTAGGTAGCTATTAAGCACGTATCCTGAAAGCGCTGGGGGACCAACGATGCTGGGCCGTGAGTTGGACACRGTCGGCTGCTTCTCCTCCAAGGAAATCTCAGCTTCTCACTGTGGGTGCAAACCTGGGCTCAGAGGGACACGTGCAACAGGGAGGAGGCACGTTTGGGGCACTGAGAGGCTGGCTTCCAGCAATAAGCAGTGTTTGGGGAAAATAGAAGGCAGTAACAGTTATTTTTTCATGTCTGGATGGTTGTCTACCAACAAACTAAGCCTTCTCCTGGCACGTCTGCTATCAAACAGCTCTCAGACAGCTAAGTCCTTGCAGTGACGGGCTCTGGAAAAGCTTGTGCTTTCCACCAGGACATACACAGACATGCCAAGAAACCCCGAGAAACACAAATCAGAGCTGTGAAGACCTGGTTAAGAGACAGTTAGGAGCTGGCACGCTACCAGCTCCAAAGGACCACTGAACGTGCAGCAGCACGTGTTCTTTAGGCATCATCCCAGGCTTTTTTAATCAAATGCCTTTTCATGTCTTCTCTTTAAATTGCTGGTGCCAATTTGGGGCAAATTGTTCCTTTCTAACCCAGCATAGAGTGGCTTGTGTTACCAGATGCTGTTGTTTAATTGTCTTTCATAAATTTTCTCAGAATTAGTCAGTCACCTGCTTTTCGCCTTTTTCTTTCGCACAGGTTTGCACAATCCCAGAAAGTTTGGGGTTTTCCTCTTCTTAACCTTGCAGTTGCAGGCTTTAGCCATTTGTCCTTGGCCTCATCATGCAATCGTGCAAACGTTGGTCTACCGGGTGGGCTGAAACAGTCCCAGCTTAAAGAATTATATTACGTTTTGTGAGGTTATAGGGTTTTTTCTTACTAGACAAAAAAAAAAAACCCACAGCCACACAACCCAAGTCTACTCAGGCTACGTCTATTTTGGATAGAGGAAAGCAGCAAAGAGACAGAAGAGCTACGAAGCCTGAAGGACAGAGGGGACACAATATAAAATACACCTCTTCTCTAACAATCTGCTTCAGATATGGAAAAAAACCCACAGTCACCCCAAAATGAGCACTCCTATGTGTGATGCTCCAAACCATGGGCACTACGATATGACCGTAGCTGTATCCTCCACGGAAACCCCCTCGCAAAAAACTCACCCTTGAACCCTCTGAAGCTCTGGCTGGAGCCCGGCTCCAACACAACAGTTAAATTCACGGAGTCCATGCAACTTGCCCAGTGAGGCATAAAAGCATCAAGAGCCGGACAATGCTGTTTCTGCCATTTCTTCAGCCTTAATCTAATTGTGCAGAAAAACAGGTTTTGAGCTATTTTTGCTTCTTTTTTCCAGGATGGGAAGAGGATAAAAACAATGCAGCGGGAGGCCTTGAGCGCTAAACCTCTCCCCATAATTTTTTTCCCCTTCTTGCTTTCTTCCACAGTAGCAGGCTGAGACATCAAATCAAACTGCTGGCCTCACGCACAGCTGCTGCAGGGTAGGAAAAAAGCAACTGAGCGGTGCCRACGATTGCCATGTTGTGGCTTTGGGGAGGCTCCGCTGCACAGCTAATTTGGTGCAGCTTCCTGTTTTTCTATAGTTAGATGAGGAGAGAGATGCAGCTAATCTGAGCTTCTCGAGGAACCCGCTTGCAGAGCCGAGTGGAAAAGCTTCCACGACACACTCAGAGCCCCAGCTCGAGACCATGGCTAAGACCGGACTCAAAGCAGCACATTTGCTGCAAGACAACGGTTGCACAAACTGGCACTTGGCTTTCTCAATGGAAAGCCCAGGGACTGGATTTGATTTGATTTCTGGGCAGCAGCTTGGTTTTGTAGGCATGGACCTGGGGCAGTTACCCAGCAAGCGGCTTGCACAAGCTCCTTGCAGCTCGTGGTGAGCGTTGCTGACATCTCCTGGGTTTGGGGATCTCCAAGCCTACAATGTCCGAGCCCAATATTCGAGCACTGACTTCGTCGTTACTCTAAGCGCAGTGATGACACGTATCGCTCATCTCCYCCAAGTCGCTGCAAAAACTAGATTGAACTAGACAAAGTGTGTGCACACAGATAAATATACTCTAAATCGAAGACTATATAATACGCACGCATGTTGAATGCATGCTAAGAACAGTGATTTCTCATCGTATTAAGGAGCCGCCTAAGTGACGGCAGCACCGGTGCTGCTCCCACCCGTCCGTCGCAGCGGACGGGTCTSGCAGAGGCGCCTCTCGAGCGGCACCGTCGCCGGTCGGTCCCATCACCAGCACGACGGTCAAGAGCCGGCTCAGACGCCGCCGCGGCCAACGACTTCAAATGGGGCAGGATTAGTGTCTAATTGGATTTCTGGTCTCAATTAGGATAGAAGGGAAGCCAAACGCGGAGCTGCCGCGGAAAGCTTCAAACATCTGTATCGACAGCCGCAGCACGCCCGGGCACGGCCGGCGGCTCCAGCCCCAGCCCCGCGCGCGGGCGAAGCAGGACCGCGCGGAAACGCCGCTCGCGCGGGAAACTCCCGGCGCTCTCGCCCCGAAACCCAGCCGAGATTAGGACCTAACGAGCGGCTGCAGCCCGCTAACGGCCCCGGCCACATGTTGCGGATCAGCCGCCATGTGAGGCTAATTACCGAGCCCAGAGGTTAGAGCCGCTGCTCAAGCGTTTCCACATGGCGGGCGAGAGCCAGCGCGGGAAGCGCCGAGAAAACGGGACGGGAGCAGCTGGTGCAGCACGCCGAGCCAAGCCGAGCTGAGCCAAGCCGAGCCAAGCCGAGCCGAGCCGCCTCCGGCTCCCCGCGCCCGGGCTCCGGCTTTGCACCGCTAACAGGATCCCCGGCGCGGTGCCGGCCGCTGCACCGCGTCCGGGATCGGCTCGTCCGGGAAGCAAAGCGCTTCCAACACACGCGAGCACTGTGCCTGCTGCCTGCCCCGCGGCAGGGAGGGTTTCAAAGTACCAGCCTTTCGCTATTTTCGATACTTTCAGGGCAATTCCGGGCTGGATTTACGAGCACCGAGCTTCCCCTTTGCTCGGCCGAGATGGAGATGCTTCTGCCAGCGGAGATGCTCCAGGACGCCCCGGCCAGCCGCGGAGGGGGCGAATCCCCCCGTCCCGCCGCGCACGCTGCTGCTTTGCTTTTTCTCTCTCCGAAAGGCCCGTTTGCCCGGGGTCGGCCGGCCGCAGCGCTCCGCGACGCCCCGTCCCGCTGGCGGCGGTCGGCCAGCGAGGAACTCCCGGCAGCTCCCGCCCTCCGCAGACGCTGGGTTTCGGCACCAGCTATTTTTGCTGCCCACAAGTATTTTCGTTCAGCTGATTCAGAAGGAGGGCTCCAAGCAGAGCGTCCTGCGTGGGAGCCAGGAGCTCTCGCCCCGCGTCAGCCGAGAGGCGACGCAGCCGTTTCCGCCCACGCAGGACGGGATTATTCCCTGGACTATTTCCAGGGGAGCTTCCAAGCTCGTTTTTTCCTTTCTGCTGAGCAATCTGGATTTCGACTCGCTTCCACCGCGCGTTTTCCTCGGGGGCAGAAGCGGGGACGGAGGGTTCAGCACAGCCTTTCTAACGCTGCTGTTCAAAAAGCCTTGAAAGCAAGCCTTGTTTTTTGGAGCGCTTCAGCAGCAGGATTTAGCGATGAACCCCTGGCGGTCACCGGTTCTGCCTCCGATGCCGAGGTAAAAAATTAAATGAAATCTCACAGGGATGACACAAGGAGCAAACAGAGCGGAAAGAACAAATGCATAGGAAAAAACCCACAAGGGCTCCAAGCAAAGCGGTTACAGCAAATGGATGCAGCTTAAGCATATGATCCAGGGAGTCTTGCCTGAGTGTCAGAGGTTCAATACTATTGCCTCCAATTTAAATCATTTTTAAAAGAAGTGCAAAAGAAAGGTGATGAAAGGGCCCTAACGTTGTTCCCTGGTCTGAAAAACACAGCCCACTTGTGCACTGTGGTAAAGTTTTGCATTTTGGCTAGACATCGCGTGCAGGGCTGTGCTTAAACCTTTGCTTATTTTTAAAAGTTGAAGTCACCGGTAATCCATAGAGGGAGAATACGCTTTTCCCTTTGAGGAAGACTCCACGGGAGCAGCATCCTCTGGAGGGAGGCGGCACCGCGGCGCGCCCGGGGCTGCCGGCGCGCATCTGCACCCTCCCGCTCGAGCGAAACACGGGCTGAGACCAAAGCAAGCTCCCGGTTTGCACCTAAGGGCCTGTCGTAGCCCTAGCCGTGCCTCTGCTCCCGCTTCGGAGCAGCGGCTGAGGACCTCAGCACCCTTCCAAAGCGGGTATCGCCAGCGGGAAGTTTCTCCTGCGCGCCGAAACGCGGCGGAGTCCAGATCGCGCAGGGAAGCAGAACCCAGGCACCCGGAGACAACGGCGCGAGCCAGGACCGGGGACCRGCCACGCTGCGCCGACGGAAACTACTTTGCATTTATGTTAAAAAAAGAAAAAAGGGAAAAAAGAAAAAAAAAAAAGTGTTCCTTAGAGGCTCAGACCTCGCAGGCAGTGAGCTGCCCGTGGTAACCTCACCTGGGAAGGGACCATTCCCGTCCCACGTTGACGCTTAGGTTTGCAGCGCAGCGTGAGCTAATATCATCATCCAACCTTCTCTGTAACACCGGCCAGAGACTTTCGCTCCTGTATCAAATCAAAACAAAACTTTCTGGTTAAGCCTTCCAAAAATGGATGTTTTCTCTGTATTTTAAAGGAGAGAAATGCATGATGAACACTTTCATTACGTCAGCCCTGTGGATGCGGGGTGCCCATGTGCGCGCGCTTGTACCGAAAGACAAGTTTAACTATCGTGTGACTTCTTGATTTCTTTTTTTTTTATTTCCCTCCTGCTTATGCAATGAGTTACTAATATCCTGATTGGAACCAGATTTGCATGAATTAGAAGTCGAAACTGCAGCAGCAACTGCTGTGCAGAGGATGTAAAGGGAATAAAATGAATGGAGTATTAACCTTCAACCACTGAATATTAATCGGTGTTTCACAAAAAAGAAAATACAGAGGCTGCCACGCTAAATATTTTTAGCATTTATTGACGGGCTTGATTTCCTCTCTCTTTTAGACCTTTTGCTTCCAATCATGGGCCATAAAAAATTGCATAGAAGATTGGAGGGAGAGAGGGGGAGGGCTGAAGAAAAAAAGATCATCCATCTTTTTTAACGCTGGATGATGATATTTGTGAGTCGTGCAATACAGAAGACCATCTAACAAACAGAGTATCTTATCCCAGCACCGATCTCTTCAAAGGCTCGTTGCTCCAAGTCCCAAACCAAACAGAAATCTAGCCCAAAATACAGCAAAGCCTTCGGAAATGAATGCACGATAAAGAAATAAACTTCTTAAAAGCTAAACTTCCCCTGTGCCGAAAGCTAAAATGCAATTGAAAACCAGCCCAATAAAAGAAATCAGCTGGTTAAATGAAGTCTCTCT
>NW_028186258.1:7595546-7626306 GCF_003343005.1 Rhea americana
TCGGGGGGCCCCGGCGCAAAACCCGTCCCGCGGGAAAACCGAACCAAATCCTCTTGCTCAACTAATGCCACCCCGCCGCTTCCTCGCAAACGATGCTTAAAATAACAAAAAACGTGCGAGTGGAAAACTACAGAGACTTCTCTCTTGCCGTTTCTCCCCCACAAAATTTGGCACTGCAAGATTTTGAAGCCAGATGTCCTTTGAAACCTCTTTTCAGCAGAGACAATTCCCTCTCTTCCAAACACTGCTACCCTTTCCCTCAATGCACCTTTGCAAAACAGAATTCATTTGTTTTCATTAACTTCTTATCAAGTTACCTGGATTTGTTTCAATGCTCAGAATGTATTAAAAAGAGAGGGAGAGAGAGAGAAAAAGAGAGAAAAAACAGTGGTAGGTTTTCAGGAAATAGCAAGTTCTTTTTCACCGAGATAGAAATCATTTGGCAAGCCACAGTGAAATACTTCTAGGTTCCAGAAGAAAGCATGGGGAAAAAAAAGCAAGYAAGCAAAGGGAAGATGCTAATGAACCACAAAACAGAAAAAAATGGAGTTTAAAAGAATACAAAAAAAAATCAAGTTTACTATCAACCATACATCTGCATCCAGCTGCTTTTTTTTGGGGGGGGGGGGATATTACAGCATATCGATAAGTCATTAGATAATAACCTAGCTTTGATTCTTTGGAAGTGGTTAAGGATAGGTGGCGTTAAAGTCACAGAAATAACTGGCATTTAGACCCTTTTTGCCAAGAAAGCGCTAGGCACCAGGTCAGCAAAATTTTTAAGCACATGCTTAATGTCTATGTCAGTGAAACTAGACCCCAAGCAGGTATGTGTGTCTTTGCTAAATAGGAATAGGCATGCCTAACTTTAAACACATACTTAAGTGCTTTCTTCTTAAATGGCAACGGCTCTATTTAAGGTTGTGCTTAAGTCCTTCATCTGGTGCTCCATACTCCTGATTCAGGAAGCTGATAACATTACTGCAAACCACTGGATTTGCTTTAATTTCTGTGTTTCTGCATTTTAACCTTAGAACAATACGCTGAAGAATCGGGTCCAGCTTACAAGAGGATCCATGCCCGTCACTCCGGCGGTGCGGCTGGAAGAGCGTGCTGAGGAGCAACCTTGCACGCGTGGACACATGCACCTTGGCTGAYGCGCATTTTCTAGCTGTGGGCAAACAAGTAACTAGCAAAGCTGAGTTATTTTGTAGTCCCAAGTCTTTAGTGCTCACTYGGCTTCTTTTGTGGGGGGAGGGATGAAGGTTTTTTTACTTCTTCTTCCTTTGCATTTTCTCGGGAAAAGGGCTGCGTTCTAATTAGTTTGCATTTACAGGCTGCATAATGGTAATGCGATMCCTCCTTTAACCTTTATCATCTGTTTCTTATCTTCAAAGCTGCGCAGTCTCCTTAACTCTTAGCGGACAGGGAGCCTTTTAAAAGCCTTACTGCTCCAAAGAGAGCACTGGTRAAACAAGGAAACAAGGCGGGAGACGTGTTCTCCTACGGCTGTGGAGGGGGATCAGCCGAGGACAGGCAGCAGCCCCAACCTACGCCTGCGTCACGGGCAGAAYGGGGACACGTCTGTCTGCTCCCACCTCATCTCTGCTGCTGCACTGTCCCCAGGAGACGTTCTGGAAGGTGCTGTTATTTTAACATGGACTGCCCAGTTGCACCAGTGAAGGTACCTCATGCTCGTCCTCTCTTTGCATCTCTCCTGACTATCGGTGGCGCACGGCTAGTGCCGTTTGCCAGCCCAGAGCATGTTTTTGGATGCTGCAATGGTGAACAGAAAAAGGGTGTTGACACCACCTATCAGACCTGCTTTGAGTTAATCCCTGTTCTGCCTGGGCCTTTGCACCAGATGCTACAGGAGCTTAAGGAGCAGCACGTAAAAGAGCACAAAAATACAGCAGGAGGGAATCTGCAACGGTGCTCAGGCAGCTCGGTTTGCTCTTGCTAAGTCTGGCCCCACTGAAGCCAGCAGTAGCACTCCCAGAGCAGTTTGGCAAATGATGAGCGTTTCTGCAAAGCTAAAAGTTTAATCACTTGTTTATATCTTAAATAAGCCATACGCCTGAAAAAAACATCTTTCTGCAGCAAGTGTCTTTGGTTAAACATTGGCCTGTTTGTATATATAGCCCCTTGGAGCCGAACGTTAATTGTAGGTTGCTATAAAAAAAGTTTTTCCCCTTGCACATTTTAAATCTGTCAGTTTTGATTTCCATCACATGCTACTAATGCTAAATGTCCTGGGGACTCTCTGCGCACAGAGCGGGACTCATCCTGAGCTGTTCCTCTTGCTCYGGCCCCGGCGCGGGAGGGGAGGAACCTCCTTTGAAGTCTTCCTGGTGATTCATTTCCGAGTCCTTCCTGTCCCCTCCCAAGGAGGTTTCCACAAGCTGACCTGACCTCCCCTCCTCTCCGCCTCCGTGTCAGACGCAGAGAAGATCAAGTGACCTTCCCAAGTCCCAGGTCACGGAGCAAAGCTCTCCTGCCCTGCTGACTCTTCTGGAGAGACGAGACCCAGTTCTTCTGGTTTCAGAGCAGACCTGTATTGGCTTTAAAAATGTGGGGGAAACAACCTGTTCCAGCCCTAAGAATAATCTTTTTTAGCAGTAATTTCAGGGAGTCTCATCAGGACTTGGTGATTTTGGTTGGGAGACGAACTCTAGAAAAAAAATGAAAAGCTTATTTGCTGGACCACGTGAATCTTGATGCTGTGTCTTGCTTTGATAATAGAAGGATGCCAGCTGGATTCCTTATTGTAATTTTTTTTAACTATTTCTCTTTCTTTTTTTATAAAGAGTCTATGTTGCTTTTTAACCATTATCCTGTGCACGTGGTTCAGCCTTTTACAAAAACAAAACAAAACAAAAAATCCCTAGGTGTGAGAAGATTAAAGATTTTGAGATCTGGACATTTTCAAATCAGAAACACATGTTTAAAATAAATCGGCCTGGCRGAGAGCCACCACTTTTCAAAGCCAAAAAGCCATTGCATTAAAAGGATCCCCCGAAAGCCTGAAGAGAGCAAGAGCTTCGGCAGCTCCCTCCCTCGTAGCAGCAGGCCAGGACAACCCCGCGGCGTTTCCAGCGCTTGTCTCGCCATCGTCTCTGTGCCGTCTCCAACTCATGTTTATGTCCCGACTGCTTTTGAGCAGCCCTAGTGATTTTTATGTGCGCGCGCTCTGTCCATCCGTTCCCAAAACTTCAGCCAGCTCAAGCTCCTGCGAGAAGACCTCGGAGACCAAAYTCTTTCATGTGAGGCCCAAATCGGCTCCCACCAAAAGCTCCAGGGGMAATCGCACAGACAAATGCTGTGAACTCCGAGCTGGAGCTGGCTAACGAGACAACGGCCCATTAAAGGACAAGCGAGCTGCAGGAGACCTCTCCGCTGCTGTGGAAGAAGGACCTTTCTCTGCTGGGAGAGCAGCTGAAGAAGAGCCTTGGTGGATCCAAGTCTCCCAGCTCAGCTGGAGAGCTGCAAACAGGCAGGAGGTGGTGGTTGAAAAGCTACCTCTCCCACCCCTTTCCATGTCCGTGGTGGGTAGCAGGGGCTCGGAGCAGCTCGTCTCCAAACCTCCTAGGCTTTCAAGGCCATAAAAACRTACAGACTAAAGTCCAGTTCTAGATCTAGGCCAAGTATGCAGCGTCAACACCAGCATTGACTGCCGTATGGCAGCAGGGCCCCTGAGCTATCTCTAATTTAGCTGGCGGGCTGCCACGGGATCCAACCTCACCGGCTTCGTGGCTGCGAGACAAGGTGGATCCACCTCTGACCAACAGGAGAGCATCCCAGAAGGTGCACCAGGCGCTTCGCTCTCGGCGGCCCGATTTTCTTAACATCTGGCATTTTCCTAGTCGTTAGCAGGAGAACCATCTAGGGCAGCACTCTGGGTTTTGGGGGCCTAATTGGCAAAGAGGAAAAAAAGGCGAACATAATTACCTTGCCATGATGCTCAGAACCTGCTTTACATGGAATAATATTCTTCATCCTACATTTGTTTATAGGGTCTTTAACTCTTCCCTTTTTATAGGGGGGTTTCTGAAATCTATTTTATTAGGGGAAAAAGATTTGAGTGTATTAGGCAAAGTGCCAGTAGCCATGGTAACCTCGGATTTTTCCATCTTCATTACAAGTTCAAGTAAAACCTTCATATAAAATCTAAATGAAAGGGTACATTATAAGTCCATTTTGAAATGTTTGCCTGGAAGTAAAACTTTGGACTGCATCCTTTTTTCTCCGCTGAACATTCTGGTTCTATGCGGAACACATTTTTCAAGTCAGATTTTTGTTTTCTTTCAAATTTTATTCCGTTTGCTCATACAGGGTGGGTCGTCTAGTGGTTAGAGCAAGGCATCAAGGCAACTGGTTTCCAGTCTCGGTCTGTTCCTGATCGGTCAGGGAGTGTTCCCAATTTTACCCAGGTGACTTGGGCAAATCCTTTAAGCTCTAAAAATCTTTCTTTTCTCTCCTTACCAATATGACAATGATAACAATTACTTGTCCTGAGGTTGCACCAGGATTCGCTTATTAGCCTTGGCAAACAAGTCTCTCCTCGGAAAAGGAGCCGTAGGAGTGCGAAGAGCAGCTAATCTCTCCCAACGCATTTTCTGCTGGGCCTGAAAGCCAGACTGAAAGGTTAAGGAGAGGTAGAGGTTAGAGGATGGCGTAAACTGTCTGTTTTCTTTTCAACGGCTTGATTAGGAAATAGGAAATTAGACTGCTTGGTTTAGATACAGTCGCAATGTTATTCCAGGAGATACTCATCATACTCAGACAATACAGAGGTGCCACCTGAGCGGATTAGTCCTCGCACCGTGTCATCCCGAAGCGCTCCTCTTTCACCCAGCCGCGGGAGGAGACACATTCTGCGGCTGCCTTTCATTTCTGGGCACCGAACCACCTTGGGCCGGAAAGGCAGGATCGCGCCGAGGACCTCCTCCTCGAGCAGCCCCCTCCGCACGCCGCCACGGAGGAGCYCCTGCGAGTCTCCCGCGGCGCCGGAGGGCCCCTCTCCCGAGCCGGAGCCCTCCCCGCGGGGACGGGGCGCAACCYGGCCCCTACCGCTTTTCATCCTTCCCGGCGATGCCGGAAAACGTGTTCCAGGTCCGCCACGAGACTGAAAGGAGACCCCGCTCCTGCTGAATCCCATTTCCCTTCTGCGCCGTTACAGCTAAAACGACGACCTGCCGCCTTCCAGCAGCACGCGCTTCGGGCCGGGGGGAGGAGGGGTTGCAAACAGCACGGGGCCTTTTTATATTTTCTTTCTTTTTTTTTTTTTTTTTTTGATACATCCTTCCTTCCGCTCTTCGCAATCAATTAGTGGGCAAAGACTTCCGAAAAGCTCCTTCCTCCCTAACCTCTCGCAGCCTGTTGCGATAATGACTCTGGAGAGCTCGACCTGGGCCTTTGCGCGGGGTTCGTTACCTTGCCGGGGCAGCCTAAGGTGACCTTCATCACTTCCTCCTCTTCCTTCCCTCCCCCTGCAGCTCCGACAGTCTCATGGAAGAGCAGGAGAGAGCCGGGGATAAGTCTAAACCTGGCTCAGTCCCTCCAGTTAAAGTCTCTCCCCAGCGTCATTTCTGCAAGCAAGGGGAAGGGGACGGCTGCAGGGATAGCACAGGCTGGGGCAGGGGTGCCTTAAAAATTATTATTATTGTAATTATGATTATATTATGCATACCTCAGATCAACCAGTTGAGACGTGGAGGGGAAAGGGGCTTTCTGGTTTTAATTTGTAATGTCCCTCTCCCTCTCGCACAAGGCAAGCCGCTTTGCAGAAACCAAGCTCCAAGCTTGGTTCCCTCAGAAACAGGGCTTGCAACTCCCAAGCGACTTCTTTAGCCAGCAGTGCGTTTTTTCCCTGCCCTCCCACGCTTTCCGAYAGAAACACGCCCGTAGGACGTACTCCCAGCAGTTTTCCCCGGCACCTGCAGCCGCTTTCACAGCGCTGTTCGACGGGCGACGTCGTGTTCAGAAGTATTCCCGCGTTACAGGCAGGCTCCTGGGTCGCTCCCGCAGGGACGGGGGGGGGAACCGAGCCGCCAAGGTCCCCACGAGCCCACCAGCGGGCCCGCTGCAGAGTCACTATTTCAGCTCCCAGGCAATCTGCTAAAGGCAATTCTTCAAACCTGCGTCGTGTAGTCAGACCCGCTGCGATGCAGGTGCCTCTTCAAGTGCAAAGTCATCCCCCTGCCCCCCGAAAAAGAGTATTTTTCTTTAAAGTAACTGCCCAGCTTGGGTAACATGGGAGGTGTCTTTCTCCCCGATCACCACCTGTGCTGGGAGGTTCCTTCTCTATTGTTCTAGCCGTAAAGTGGATTTATTGCAATAATCCAGAATTTGATTTCATTTGAATTAAACAAAAATGCAGCTCCTCATTGACATAGACTAATATTGATTAATATTTTTAAGTCTACAAAGTCACAGCTGAATGCATACGATACAGAGGGCTACAGCTGCCTGGCGTCCTTGGCATCAGTGGATTAGCASTGATTTACGCCAGGGAAAGATGTGGTGCCTGCGGGCGGGCAGGCAGAGTCACCCACAGCCCCACTCCGCAGAGGTCCCTGCCCAGGCAGATCTGCTCCTCCACACCATCCCGCCGACACGCGGGGGACCCCGGGTCCCTCCGTGCTTGGGCTGCATCCCCATCTCCGGGCTCTGCGCCACGAGGATAATGCGAAGGGTCAAACTTCYGAGCAGCTACTACACACCAAGCCGTCCTTTCTCACCCTGTTTTCTGAGCATTCCCCAGCTCTCGACCTCACGGCTCTTCCTCCTGGCCCTCCCATTTTCTCTTTTCAACCARGAAGAAAGTCAAAGCCATGTCTACAAACCAGCACTGGTTCAGAGTCCCCCGGCAGTGGCTGGGTGGCCTCCTCTGGGAGACATTGCTTTCCTTCATTTGGCAGAAAACAAGCAAAATTTGCAAAAATCTAAAATTTTGCTTCCTCACTCGCTCTGCAGGAACCATCTCAGTCAGCCTCTCACCCCGCTTCCAGCAACATCCTCTTGCCAGAAGAGGTCCCTTCTCAAGTGATCAAGCAGTTAAAATTTTTAATCATGGCCAGTCATTAATAACCCCATGATGAATGCAGGGACTCAGCTCTGCCAAGGAGAGAGATAAAAGCTACTGGTCGGGAGAACTTCTTAACCGTAGGACAAGAAGTCTTTCACTAAACAGTCTTTTAGGCTTTTCCCCTTTTCCACTTCCTCTCCTCTCCCTTGAAATCTCCTCTCYGACCGCTAGAAGCAGAAGAGAAAGTCAAGAGACAAGCAGAGGACACAATTCCCACCGCTTTGCCCCCTCCCTCACTCAAAATCTAATAAAGATGATTAAATTACATGTCTTTTCCTCCCATTGAAATCACCGCACACTGCTCAAATATTAGAGCTCAGGAAATCAGGCACGACAACTTCCCTCGTGAAACTTTAGAAGGCAGAGCAGGGGTCTGGAGCTACAGGCCTGCAAGCCTGGGCTGCTCTAATTAAGAAATCACCCTGCTGAGCAGAACCTAATCTAAATAAAATAGAAAAAGGAACTTAGTTCAAAAACGCTGCCTTGCCGCGCGCCCCCCTTCCCGCCAGCCCACCTCACCCCCATAAGGAACCCATCCAAGTTACAGTGAGTTTTTCTCTTCTGCTGTTTCTTGGAGGGTGAGGTAGGCTCACACAGAGCCCTGTGTGTGCTTGGGGTGGCCAACTTCCAAAGGAAAAATACACCAGCCATGTATGGCAAAAGGCTGCTATTTTTTTATTGGTGATTTTTTTTTTTTTAATGATACTTGGCCTGCTGTTTGCTAAGAAGGGGAGGAAAAAAAAAAAACTTAGTGATTACATTGTTGGTATGGCTGGTCAAAACTGGTCTGGGACAGAAAATTGGAGGTTAGATTACACTTCTTTCCCCCTCCTCCCAACAAAAATCTCTGCACAGAAGAATGTTGAAGACCTGAATACTTGAAAAAAAAAACACTTTTTCCTATAGAATTTAAATATTTAGGTCAAAAATCTCAGATGATTTGATCTTTTACCATTTCTTGTCAGAGATTCCCATATGTTGCCATTCACCCTACAGATCAGATTCCCCATGAGAAATAAATCCCCTGTGAACCCATCTCCCCGAGACTCGACCAGGAGCTACTGTTTGTCCAGGCCTTTTCTGACCCCATTTTCTTCTCCTCCCCATGACTCCACTTCCCTCATCGCCCATGATTTCTCTCCCCACACTTCTGTTTAGTGTGAGCGTCCCATGACTTTCTCGAGCAGCTCAATCCATCACCTACTCACATTCATGCATTTCATTAGCATGAAATTACCATGTGAATCATTATTTAAAAGTCCTGGCACAGAAAGATTTACAGAGATAAACAGAGAAACATAGACCTTCCCATGTATGTTTTAAGAAAAATTCTTACTTGCTTAAAAGGGAAAGTGCTGCTACTGGAAGGGTTTCTGGCCAGACCTGAAAAGTAAATCAAACAAACAGGATTTGCATTTATTAACAATCCCCAGCAGATTGTTTTTGACCTAGGCACTTTTGACCTCAGAAGAGCTAAGCTGACTTTCCTAGCCGAGGAACTTGCTGGCTGAAAGGTGTCTTCTGAAGGCAAGATCAGGCCTGGGGCAGGACCAGACCACCATAACCAAATATCCCAAGTCCATCTTGTGCAAGTAGCCCCTAGCTGAAAGGTGATGTGGACTGAGAAACCTAACCTAGAGGACACCTCCTTTCCTCCTCCACATGACCTGGGGCAATGCTGTCACGCACCGCAGACACAAGTACGCACGAGGGCTGCCTTTGCCAGCACTTAATCACTGGAAGAGCAGAAGGGCAGTGCAAGAACGACCYGAAAGGGAGAGGACAGAGCCCTGTGCAGCCCACCCAAGAGAGTTCACTACTTGTGAGACCACATCTGACACCATGTCCAGGCTTGGGGCCCCCAGTATAAGAAAGACACGGACTTACATAGGGTTTAGAGACCTGCAGAGGTCCTTTCCGACTGAAAYCATTCCACAGTTTTACTCCTCTCTGCGTGTACACACACACGTAACATGCATGTTTAAGTGGTTTCTGGTGCTCTCAAATGCCCTTCAAGCCTTGCACTTGTTCCCAAGTCTCTAAATGGAGGGCAGCGTGCTCCCAGATGCTCCCGGACTTATTATTATTGCCTTTTCTTTTCAAACAGTAAAACCATTTCTCCATAACTTGGCCAAAGCATTAACACTCTGGTTTCAGTTTCTTTTATGATAGCCTAGGGTTACTGCCAATTAGGTTCCCCGAGCCACCCAACCCACTCAGTAGCAGCTTCCTGAACCGTCTTACAGTGCTGCCCAAACACATAACTTGCCTGTTCTCCAATGGAAAAAACAAAACATGACAAAACCAAAACAAAACGCGCACTATAGACAAAGAGTACAGGAGTTATCTGCCAACAGCAAATGGCAGCAAGCCAGTATCAGTTCCCAGCTGCACACCATGCCCACCCCACGCACCAGACAAGGATCCCATCTGCTTCCGCCAGTGTAGCTGCCGAGGGGGAAACAAAGCTGACCAGGAACGTCAGCAGGACCCTCACCAGGGTGTCCTGGAGTTCRTGCCCACCTTCATCCCTCTGGCTACACAGGGCAAACGCCGGTACTGGCCTTGAGCTCAGCGGGTTTTCTCCCGTCCATGGAGAGGGGGTTGCCCATCTTCCACGGGGCTGCGCACAAGTCCATAACCAATCTTCTGATTCAGGTTCCTTTCTGAAAACAAAGAAAGAAAGGGAGGAAAAAAGGTTGTTTGACTTTATTGTGAGTTGTGAGACGAAAACCCACTCACGATTGCAGTGTCAGGGGAGAGAAGGCCACTACGGCATGCAGAGAAAACTAGACATCTGCCAGCTCCTTCCCCTCCCAGAGCAGAGGTGTCACTGCCCGCTGCCCCGCGACCGCCTCGGCGGGAGGCAGAACGCGCTGGACGCACCCGAGGGCTGCGCAGCCGCTAAGCGTACTCTGAGATTACGTCACTATTTTTCCTATGTGCAATACACCAAACAGTTGTGACGCATTACATTCAGGAAGCAGAGCCAAATAGATAACACACTCCTGCCCTGAAGAGCTTGTGGCCCGCGCGGATTTTATGTACGGGAGCGTGATGACAGACTATTTCTCAGCTTAGTGCTGYGCGGAATATTTGATCAGCTACGGTGTCAGATACTTCCTTTACATCTGCTTCGTGCTTCCTTTTTTTAATACAGCCAACAGGAGACTTTCCCCTGACACCTACCAACGACAAAATCAAGGGAAATTGTTTTCTTCCTCCACCTCCGGGTCTCTCACCACTAGCGTCTCTGCACTCCGTGCGCAGAGCAGTCTCGCCGTGCAGTGCAGTGTGCAGCCGGAGCAGCCCCTGGGACTCCTCAGCCAGYGCGATGGCCTTCCCAAGCTCGTCGCTACTGCAAGCGCTCACAGCGAGCGTCGTTCCTGCTGTATAAATGGGGAACTGAGGCAGGGAGCCAYGTTAAATAATTTTAAAAGGCAAAAAGCATAGGCAGAACTGGAACAGGTTTGTTCTGAACCAAGCCCCTGTTTAACCGCAGACCACACTTTCCTGGGTGCCTTCGTCACCCCCCACCCYGCTGCACGAGCTTCTAACCACCTTAACCTGGCTCCACTGCGCAGACGCAGATATCGTAACGAGGTCTAGCACTGACGGGCATCGCTGCTGGTTACATGCTAAGCAACATATGTCAGAAGGAAAAAAAAGTATTCAAAATCTACACGGAGTATTTAAACGCCCCCAATCAAAATTCCCATGTTGTAGACATTCTTTGCAATTTAAAATCTTCTTAGCTGAAAACACACGTACAACCAAAAACTGCAGTCACCGTAAATGCTGGGCTTGATCCTACATGAATGCTCTGTGCTTACTTGCACGTTATGTAGCATACTCCGTTATGCACTTGCATGTGGACAACACAGATCTCCATTTCATGTTAAGCACGCAGTTAATATTCCACGTTCATATCTTCCGTGAATGTCCGTTAAGCCTCAAGAAACAAGCCAAAGATTTCAATAAAGCACAGCAAGACCGAGAGTCAGGGTGGGAAGCTGCGAGGTCCCCCCCAGCCACCCGCGCTCGTGCCCCGCGGGCTGCTGCAGCTCGGGTGCTCGCCCCGCGCCGCGGCAGACACGTCCAAGSGCGCGTGCCATGGCAATGCCGCGAGGACCCTGTGCGGCTGTGTGTGCTCCTTACCTTCAACCGAGTCAAACGATCAACAGCGAAAATGCTGATTTACTGCCCCCATTTCAGGTTGGGGAAAAGAAGTTGTTAAGAGTCTTCTCGTGGGCTGCACACAGCACAGCCAGGCCAGGAAGAGAAGAAACGAGGGTGCGGGAAGCGGTTCCCAGAGGCTCAGCTTCTTCRTCGTCATCCTCGTCAGCTCCAAAGCCACCAGTCCTCTGCGACGCTCGGCCGACCGAGCTCCTGGGCGAGACGGTGCTGAGCGGCCGCGGCACCAGCGCGCCCA
Source organism: Rhea americana (assembly GCF_003343005.1). NCBI lineage: Eukaryota > Metazoa > Chordata > Aves > Rheiformes > Rheidae > Rhea > Rhea americana. The sequence goes on from NW_028186258.1 coordinate 7,607,066, forward strand.
GCAGAAACCCCCCCACCGCCACCRGCGAGTTCACAGCCCCTTGCAGAGCCGGCCGAGCCCGGCAGGTGCCCGGCCGTCGTCCGCCGGCTCCGGCTCCGTGCAAGGACCACGCGGCTCGCCCGCGGGAAGCTCCCCGCGCGCGGCCGGGCTCTCCGTCCGCCGGGGCGCCGGAGCCGCCCGGAGCGCGCGCCGACCTCGTCTTTTGGACCAGCTTGGCCGCCGCGCACACAGGACCCCCGCTTGCGGGCAGCCGCGGGGGGCAGCCCTCTGTACTATTTTTCTAGGCGTTATTTTATTTTTTTTGCGACCGCACTATCCTGCAAATATCTCCGGAGAAATTCCTCCATGCACAGACAGGGATTCCCGCGCAGCCCCCTCCTGGCTCTTCCTCCTCTCCCCGCCACGCTTCCCCTTTCTCTCCGCCTCGTCCCTTCTTCCCCGCGGCGGGAACAACTTGGCTCTGTCCCGGCGCGGGCCTGGCCGAGGCCGCCAGCACCGCTGCCCCCTCCCYGGCGGCGGGCGGGAGATAACCGGGCTGGGAGAACAGGCACAAACATAATTAAAACTATTGAAGCCATTTCTTGGGTATTAGAGCTGATGACAGAGCGCCCAGGGATAATAGTCCCGGTATTGTTAACGTCCCCTGGCATGAAAGCGCAGGCGTTTTGTTCAGTTTTTTAAAGCTCTTCGCTGAAATTCTTTTGGAAAGAGGGGAGAAAGCTCCCATTTTTTTGGGGGGGAGCTTGTGGGGTGCAGCCGAGCCGCTCTGCCGAGCTCCGCAGAGCTCCGCAGGCGCAGGAGGGCGAATCCCCGGCGATCGGCGGCTCCTTCACCCTGCTCTGCTGCCATGTAGAGCCAAATTCCATTTTATTCCAGTTGCATAATATCACAAACAGTAACACAAGCTCTGCCGTTATGCAAGAAAACCGGGGGCACTTTCTGTTCCAGCTTCATCGCCGTAATCACCCGGGCTTTTTTGTATCTGAGTTAACACCGTTTCATTGCTTTGCACTCAGTGTAACCTCATTAAGCAAAAGCATAAACTCCATCTTATTTATTTATTCCACATGATAAAACCAGGATATTACTCACTGTAATAACATGGGTTAATTTTCAGTGAAGCCTCTCTTGGCAAACTTTTAATACAACGAATAACACCCCTATCAGATCCAAGATAAAAGGCTGTCATATCATAACCTCCTTTCAGTCTTTGGCCCAGTAACACTACACTTCAAGGTGCTGTAATTATGTTCCACTGACTTTTTTCCCCTTAATTGTTACCCAATAAAAAGTGAAGCATAAAATTAAATTAGCTCAATGTTATTTAGCGCGAGCCTGGAGTAAACGGCCGAACGCGCGGCTACACGGTGTGATCCGAGGACGCTACCAACCGCCCTGCAAACGCTGCAGGGCTGTTTTCGTTGAGAAAAGGGGTCAAAGGAAGAGAAACGAGCTCAGAAATGAGCCGAGCGAGGCTGCTTCGGCCCCAGCAGAAAGCCCAGAGCTGCTTCTGGTACGAAGCAGAGCAACACGGTCAAGGCAGTCAACAGCCTCCCGGAGGCTCCGGCGGCCTCGGTCCTCCCCGGGCTTTGTGCAACTTCACCGACTCGAGCCGAGCTCTCCCGACCTTGTGTTATACCGGTGCAAGCGAGCGGAGAGGTGGCCACATGGTTCCAGGGCAACGGGGTTATTTTAAAATTAGAAGAGGGTTTGAATAAGCTATGCCATGAATAAGCTTTGCAAGTCTATGGGCTGTGTGTTTTTTTAATATCTAGGACAGCAACGCAGTAAAAATCCTACGCAAGAGATGGCATGAAACACGCTGTTAAACCAGGGAAGCCTTCCCGAGGTGTCAGAGCCATGATAAGTCTTGTTTAAACTTTACCCAGAGCTAAATACCAAGTGTCAACATGAGCTCCTGCCCAAACTCTCTGATCAGGCCAGGCAAACATCCAATCAGAAGTATAAATCAAAGCTGAGACACATCCAAGCGAGGCTGGAGTGTTTAACTCTACAATTCCCATCTGACCAGGACTTTCCCAGCAGGTTTCCTGCAGCCAGGTCTCTCCCCAGACATTTATTTATACAAGAAACCTGTCTGTATGCATTATTTTTGTATTGATTTCCCCTGGTAGGCACAGACGCAAAGCAACTGCTCCGCAGAGTACACCGCRTGCTCGCGTATCGCCGCTGCAGGACACGTTATTTGCTTTCCCGCTGCCCCATCTCCTTCCCAACAAGCCCTTCAGACGGGGGGGGACGAGCCCCAGCGGCGCTCGGGGCTGCAGGTCCCCGGGGGGCTCCACGCCGACCCTCCTCCTCCAGCTCGGGCATTGCCCCCGCGCCGGGGCACAGGGAGGCTGCTCAGTAACGTGCCCAAAACGCAGCCCATCACCGCAGCCCGCCAGTCCGGGCACCAAAGTCTCGCCAAAGACGCTGCGAGACTCCGGGTGTCGGCAGCAAACGCGCCGCGATAGCGCTCGCTCCGGCAAGCGGAGTTCGCGGGTTTGGCAGTGCTTCAGCTTGGGCCTTCAAGTGATGTAACTTGTAATTAAATACCCATGTCGATATTCTGAGAAGTTCTTTCCCCCTCTGCAGATTGGGCAAAAGAAAGGTTAAAAAACACCATCTGTTCTGGTAATTTTTTTTTCATATTTCTCTCTCCTTGCCTCRTTAAAGGGAAGGGGGGAGGAGGGGAGAATGTTCATTTGAAGCTTGCAACATGTTTTATTAATTGATGGCAAATAATCCTAAGATAAAGTGCACAATAAATTTTTTAATGAGAACATATGGTGGGGAAAATTGATAGGGCCGAGCCTTTGAAGATTGCCTGCTCCTTCGGCAGCCGAGGAAAGGAGGAGCCCGAGCACCCCGCGGGGAGGCCGGCGCACGCGGTGCTATCGCGGCCGTCGCCCGCCAGGCACCCGGGACGGGAACCGGAGACGGTCTCCGGAGCACGAGCTACGTGGATGCAGAGCCGCCACGGTGTAAAGCTGGGAGACTCGGGCCAGGAGCAGCTTCGCTAAAATCGAGGGGAAGAAATTCCACGTTCTCGCTTTGCTCCCGGCCGCGTCCCCCCGCGGCTGCAGGGCGCCGGCACGTGGGGACGGCGCATCCCGGGACAGCGCTGCAGGCGCCCGTGCAAAACCCGTGCAAGGCGGTGGCGGCGGGCGCAGGTGCCTTTAAAGCAGCGTTTCCAAAGAAAAGAAATAGTAAAAAAAGCAACCTGCCGTGAGCAACCCAGCCCCGACGAGGCACGTGGCAGGTAAGCGGGGGAATCTCCCAGCGCCCGAGCGACTCGGGAGCACGAGGAGCGCCAGGACGGGGCCGAGCACGGCGCCCTGCCAAGCCGGGCACTGCACCCAAACCGCCTCAGAGTAGCACCAAATCGAAATAAATACACGCGGCGGTCCCCCGGCTCGCACCTCGTTCAGGGAAGCGGTTCCCCCCCTAAAAGCCCTAAAATTGGGCTTTCAGCTAGGAAAAACGAAGGAGCGRGGATTGGTGCGCCCGTCCCAGCCGGATTCCTCTCATTCTTCCCAAGGACTTTAACCGCTCAAGCCAAACAGGGGAGCGACGGTGCCGGGCCGGYGGCGCGGGGCACGGGAGGCCGCCTCGATCAATTCGGCAGACTTTCCCACGCTTTCCGCCCTCACTGTTATCGCTGTTTTTGACGTGAGATGTCAAGGACTTGCTGTCGGTGCCAGAGGTGCCTTCCCGGGGCGGCATCGCCCGCCAGCGGGCAGCACCGGCCTCCCCGCTGCAGGACAGTGGCCGGACCCCAAGGAAAACCATGCTGTTCCCAGGGAATTTCCAGCTTTCTGTAGCAGGTTTTGGCAGGAAAAGCTGTTTGCTGCTTAGAGAGCCAGAGCTAAGCGCCCGGCGGAGGCTCGGGATGGTCAGGGGTTGAGGGTGGGCGCTGCTTGGAGGGACGAGGGTGATTTACCCAGGTAGTTGCACGCCCGTGGCCACCACTCCTCTCTGCCAACTCCATTCCCCGCAGTGGAGCCCAAGGCGCGGGCGGACACGTCCAGCGTTCAGCGCTCTGCATGCACCTACCGCTCACGGCCTGCTCTACCCCAGCCACCGAAAAAGGTCTTAGGACACAGACAGGACGGGGAGGAGACGGAGAGATTTCTCCTATTGTGAGTCCTAAAATGCATTTAAAATATACAGAAAACAAAGGCAAAGAAGAATGTAAGAAACAGCACTATAATACTTGCCATATTTACTTTAAGGCACTAGCAAAGCAAAAGGCAGTAAGCAGCAAACTGAGGTTTTGCCTATACTGTTTGAAAATTGGCCAGTTCCGGTAACATAGTAAAGTCTGTAAGGGCAACGTGTATGTGTGYGCATATATATTTGTATATATATGATTTTTCCCACAGAACTTTGGTCTAAGTGGAAAACTGGGCCAGGAATCCTATGAGAAGAGAACAGGATTTCTCAGGAGATTTCCATCACTTCCTATTTATGGTCAGGCCGGAAACCTGGTACTGTGAGAATTGTCTTTTTCTGGGTATTTTGGCCCATCCACTTCCAGYGCTGAACAATCCTGGGCCAAATTGATGGGAAACATCAGATCAACTCTGTGGGTTGCTGGTTTTTTTTTTTTTTTAAGTGTGATTATTGTTCATGATTTGGATAAAAGTTCAAACTTGAGAGGGTATTTTCAAAATGGGACTCCACAACYCCACAGCCAAAACCCCAGGAGCAATAAAGACATCAGAGCCTGAAGCTGCTACAGAGCAGCATCGCTTTGAAACGACACCTACAAGCTGAAATTTCAAGCAACCAATGCAACCCAGCTCAGGTGCCCTTCTGAGCGTAGGACGTAGCTATTTGGAAGATGCCTCTCTGCCGTTTGCTCAACAGTCCTGAATAACTCTACATGGGGGTCACTTCTCCCCACAATATTTCTTCACCAGGCMGGACTACTTACTAAGAACAGACACATGTATTCTGCCACATTACACAAGACGCCGGGTGACACCGATCACAGCAAATGGCACAAGAAAGAATTCACCTCCCGCAAAAAAATCAACATTTCCTTTTATCAGAGTGGGGCAGGGTAGGATCAGTAGGATGCAGGTTTTCAAGAGCCTTTCTTCACTTCCTGACCTGATCCTCGCAGGCCTGGGCTATTGCAATCTCAATGCACTCTTTGGGAAAGCAATACAAAGCAAGGAGAAGGCCATAAATCTTCCGTAGTTTTAAGGAAGTGGGTCTCTGCAAAGAAAATGGAAATGCAACATGCAAGCCTGTCATATTTGGTTACTGTCCCCATCAGTAGCCTGTCCAAAGCTAGCCCCAGGAGGCCAACAATTTGACCCCTGCCAAAGCAAAATTAATTTGTGACTTTAGAACTTCAAGCAGACTAGGAAATATGATTGATTTAATTTTTTTGCAGACCTACAATAACCAACCACTTTCTCTTCACAATCCCAGACAGAAACCTGCAGAAAATGCTTTGCCCATCTGCTCTCTCCCTCCGCAGAGATGCAATCCTTCTACCTCCTTTTCCGTGCGGAGCCTCGATGACAGGGTGCTTGGAAATTTCCTTTCGCTGTTATGCACATGAAAGCAGTGCAGGCAACACCGCAAAAAACTTCCGGTTTCTACAGAGACAGAAAATAAGGATTCTTGAATTGCCGAATACCTTGAATTGAAGCAGCTTCAGATCTCAGAGAGTTGCTTTTCTCCCAACATTGCCCTTAGTCTTTTCTCCTTCATGAGTGACTGAAAAAATGATAAACAGAGCAACTTTTGCCCAGGGGGTTATTCTCGCCCCGCTGAGGATGCAACGCGCAGCCTGAGCGCGCCGCTGGCGGAGGAGTTCGGGGCTTAACCCGCGTCTGCAACCACCGCTGCTCGAGTGCGCTAGTTACGTGCTTCAAGTTTAGGTACCAACCTAAAAGCAAACTGCAAACGAGGTGTTTGGATGTCCACAGCTACGGGGAAACGAGGTGTTTGGACGCCCCAAAGCTAAGGGGGAAAGCAAAGAAGGATTGAAGGAGCCAGACTAGGGTTTTTTCCAGCTTCAGAGCCTGGATGTCTCACCTTTGTGAGGAAGGGGAAGCGCGCGGAGCCGGGGCTCGCGTTTTCGCATCCCCCCTCCAGATGTGCCGGCTGAGCGGCTGCGAGTGGAATCTGACTCCGGAGGAAGGGATTTCAGACGTGATTTAGCAGTTTACCTCCAACGTTTGTCCTGAATTTTTACGGAGCGGTTCGAAGGCGAGCTGAGAAGTTTCTCAAGCGCCGGTGCAGCGCCCCGCCAGCCCGCGACCTCCCCGCGGATTCTAGGAACTTCACCGGAGCAGGGCAGGAATTTTTCAACAACCTCCCTACCTCGCCCTGTGCTTTTTGGCCGCGGCTGCCTAAAGCAGCTTGGCCTGTCCTGGCAGCCAAGTGCCAAGGTATATATGTACGTACTGATCCAAATGAATGGAGCTGCTGAATTAAGTGTTGGAGCAAAACTCTGCAGGACAATAAAATCCATTGACGGGAGAGTGGAATTCAAGTCTCCGCCACGCCGAGCCGGAGCTTCCACAGCAGAGCCCTCTCCATCCCAACCGCCCTGGGCGCCGGGCTGGTTCCTCCTGGGGAAATGCCACTTCTCTCTGGAAACACCAGCAGCACGCCTCTCTTGCCAGCTTGGTGTGGGTTTGAGCCTTCTCGCAGGGCCCTACCGCCTAGCTCACAACCTTCTCAAGAGGCTACCTCAACCCAGGAGGGAGGGATGGAAGGACACACTGCAGCGCCTTCCCAGTCGCACAGCCCACCCAAACGGAGGACCGGCAAGGCTGAGCGTGCATGAGTCTACGCCGTGCCCAGCATGAGCACCTGGAGCACCGGCAGCCACGCGTCCCTCTGCCCCGGCAGTGGTTGCTAGTGGTGCTGCCAGGCCAAGCAAAGAAGGGGCCACGCTGAGCTGGGGAGCAAGAAGTCTCACCCCAGCTCCCCAGTGGAACAGATTCTTTATGGCAGATCAGTGACAAGGAATAAATATAAAAAAAGCCCTAGTATGTCATTTTTACAGTTGCTTTCTAGCTCTTTTCTAACCGTAACCACACTTTACACATTAGTTCATGATGCAAACAGGCAGTCATTCCTGCTGGAAGCTTGTGGAAGGAGCTACCCACTTTGCAGAGGTAGCAGCAGCCCAGGTAGACGTGGGCAAGCCAGCACCCTTGAAGGCCGAGCCAAGACAAGAGGACTTGCTTGGCTCTGGGACTCAAACCACAAGCTGAGCCATTGATGCCGGCCATCTGCATGTGAAAAAGCAAACATATAAATAAAAATTGCTGTGAATGGCAGAAAACGATGCTAGCGAACGTTCCCACTGGCTTGGCTTCTCCTTCGCACTGGAAGCAGAGCTGCGCTGCAGCCAAGYGCTGGCCAGAGCCAGCCTGCTTGCGCTCGCCCACCGCCACGCCAGGGCGTGGAGGCTCCGTCGCAAACCCTTTCCCACCCATGCCTGGCCAAACAAGAGACAGGCTGTGCGCTCGGAGCTCCGAAAATTATTAATAAAAATGCCAATCAGTTGGTCAGAGATCTTTTTTTAAGTTTTAAATGACACTAACCCTTGTGTATTGTGCAAACTTGTCTAACRCAGGTCAGCTTTGCAAACAACAGAGATTGGTCTCTGCAGCAATGCCTTCTGCTCCGGCCAGGCGCTGTGCTTGAGGAGCTAGATCAGAGGAGACAGATTTCAGCTGCGCTAGGTTGCCTCTGCCACGGGCTTGCTATGTGACCCCAAAAGTTCATTTCTTCTCTCTCCATTAGCTTGTTTYGCCTGTTGAAGGCAGAGAGAGACGCACGCTAGATGTCTGCACCTACCCGGCCGGTTCCTCGCGGTCCCTGGCAATACCATCTCAGTACACAGAGCAAATCTGAAGCAACGAGCTGTTCAAGGCAGACACTGCCCCATTCCCAGCTTAGAGACAGAGCAACTCTCCCACAGCACCCAATAACCAAACACTCCCACCTCATACCCCAGATTTGAAAGAAAATAACAAGRTAAGCCAAGAAGTGTGCTGGGTACCCAGTCTGAGAGCTGCCACAAAAAAACACAACCATAGCTCTTTTTTGCTTGTTTTTTCCTAAGGAAAGGACAGTTGTGCAGTTGCCCCTCTCTGTGTCCATAGACCCATCAGTCCGTTAACTTCAAAAATTATTCAAACAAATTCACCCTTTGGCCATTTTCAAGCCTGCTTGATAGACGACGGAGCTCCCAAAAGCTCAGTAGCAGAAGACAACCAGAGCGAGGAAGGGAATTTGTGGATGTGGCTGCTGAGCAAGGACCATGCTGTGGGTCACGCCAGGCCAGATATGATCTTGGGAAAAGATGTTCACAAATGTCTTTGTGATGGGAAAAGTGATACCGCTGTGAAGGCTGGGACTTCCCTCTGTAACAGGCTGAGGATACGAACCCAGGGCTATCACCCCACGAGGTCGCAGCGTGCCCGTCGCACCAGCTCGCCAGCCCCAAGACTCCTCTGTGGGATCCTTCCTCCACAGCAAGCGTACTCCTCTGATCAATCTGCAGTTATGGGCAGACCTYGTTCATGCAACTCACCCTCCTGAAGATCTTAGTTTAAAAGACAACAAAAAAAAGACAGGTGGCACACCCTTAAATAGAGAGGTTTTCATAATGGTTAAACATTGGCCTCAAGCCAAACCGCAGCTGTGAAAGCTCAGGGGCAGGAGGAAGGGACTTGGGATCTGAACTCCAAATTTCACAACTGGTCCATGTACAAACACGGACTGGCCCAAACCCCCACATTCAAGAGGTTGAAGTCAGATCTTGATCTGAATTTGGTGGCTTGGGCCAGTTTCAAGAATCACAAATTACCTCCACTTATTATTATTATTAATAATAAAGTGTTATTTTATGCAGGCACTTTGAGGTTCATTGTGATATGCAGACAAGCGGTTAGACCGGGGCTAAATTTGCAGCTGGCAGAAGCAGGTGTGATCTGCATCATCTTCAGTGGCTTCCACCAGCGAAGATGAACTCCCCTGAACTCGAAAGGAGCTCGCCATGCACAGATCACACCACCACCTGAGCTCCACTCCAGCCCTCAGTGCATTTCTGCAGAAACTCGCTCCGAATCTTTCCCCTCAACCGCACAAAAGCAGCAATTTGGCCTTGKGCACCACCTCCGTGCTGCCCTGAACACCCAGTTTGCACTGGGGTGGCAGAGGACAGCACCAAGCACCACAAGCACCACTGCCACGGCCTGTGCCATGCGACGGCCACCAGCCCAGGAATGGCTTTTGGCCGCCTGCCAACGAACAAATCTCACCAACCAAAAGCAAGGTCAGGCATCAAACCGACTAGGTGCAACCCAAGCTTGCTCAAGTGTGTATACAGCAATTCTGCTAGGCTTTGGGAAAAAATGTTACTTTTTCTAATACAGATTTACATTCGTATGTTGCAGTACTTTTGGAGTTTGTTTAGTCGCAGAAAGCACCAAAACTGCAAAAAAGCTTGTTCCCACCTACAAAAGAATGAGGGAGGGCTAGCCCCCTCCCTGGAGGAAACACACTGGACCATCTCTTTCCAGCCTCGTTTCCAAATAATTTCCAAGAGCACAGGCTAAGCTAGTGCATACCTTCACACCGAGCCAAACGGAGCCAGCAAAACCCTCTATGTTCCCTAGAAACACACCCAGACAAGCAGTACTTCTGCCGATGCAAACTGTCACGGCTCCCTCACYGTGCACAGAGCACCGCCAGCTTCCACCAGCCCCGACACTGGCCCAAAGGCCTTGGGGGACAGCTTTGCTTTTCCTCTATCTTTCCTCGCAGCCTTCCCCACTGTCTTCTACACATATAGGCAGGTCGGTTTGTTATCAGACTGACTGCCTTCAGGCTAAGACCACTGGAAGAACCGATCGTGTTCCTCAATCATATTTGCAAATGAGCACTCATTTCCTGCTTACCAGGCTGCAGCACGGGCACTTTGTCCCTTCAAATCATTCTCTTAGGCCAACGATACAAAACACTGAGCAGCTCTCACTGCAGATGCTCAATGTCATCAGATTCAAGGAGCAGATAATTAATATTGAAAGGTGTGATTGCAGCCAAGCAGGCTGGCTAATCAGCTACTGATTTTGCTCTAATGTCCTCGATCATTTAGAAATCTAATCTGGAGGTGGTGGGAGGGATAGGGGAGCACTGGTTGGAATTACAGTGGAAATGCAGTATCCCTTTCCAAGCCTAAACCCTGCACAATTACACCAGTGACTTAGTTACCTGCTTATTCATCAGGCCAAGGCCAAGTTCCCAGGCTAAGGAATCTGAATGTACTTTTTCCTTCGGCCCTTTCTTGCACCAGATCAAATGCAGCTCTGCGATACTGTGATCCTTTCCAGGGTACTGCATGAGCAGTTAGATCAGGAAAAAAACCCTTGGGTGCCAGTTCAATACCCTTGYATCACCTGAGCCATAACACACAGATCTTTTTACTAGGACTACATTATGCGCAAAAAATCCCACAGCAAAACAGTGGCTTAAAAGTCATGTGCAAACCAAGCCCCAGGGCTCAYGCACGGGGCATTTTATAAGTGCACTGTCTTGTGGATGGGCGATATTAACATTTGGGGTCTCATTTTAATAAGCTGGGGAACACGAGGAACCATGTGGTTGATTTGTTTCGGGGAGGTTGAGGAAGKATCAGCAGCTTATTGAAACTCAGGCCACCTAGAAGTCACCATAGCTGGGACCGCAGCAGATTTAGGTAGCTCTAAAGAATGGCTTACAAGACACCCAAAACCTCACATCTCTCCATCACACACACTTTCCTCATCCCCAAGGACATCTTTCCACTAAACAAGCACAGCAAAGGCACTTCACTTCAGCACAGAGCTGTGAATCTCTTTGGTCAAGCTCTCTGTTTGCATGCCAGAAAAATTCAGCAGAGGGCTGATATTAAGGTGGGAATCGCTTTCCCTTTTCTCTGAAGGGCTGACTGCTCGCCAGCCAGCTACGCTGTTGGGACAGGAAAGCTCCCCCGAGGCCAGACACGTAGGGCGTTATCCCATATTGCACAAAGCAGATGGGAAACCAGCATCTATCCTACAACGGTGCCTTCTTTTCTCCTGGACTTCAGCAGAGCATTGCTCCCCTTTCCTCCCCCTTTCTAATTAATTGAAACAATCCTGCAGAAGTGCTTCAGCTTTGCAGCCCGTGCTGCCTTCCTCACCCCCCCCCCCTGCAGTCCGGGGGGGGGACGGCCCTCCGAGGCCGGCCGCGGCAGATCCGCGGGAAGCGCCTTCAGCGGGTCCGCGTCCCTCGTGACGCCTGTTTGTTTTGGATGCAAAGCTTAGCGTAGCGGGTTAGATGTTAGTCAAACTGACCTTTCCTGTTTTCCGAGTCAATGATCTTAGATCAGYTAGTCAGGCACAAGATGTCAAAAATTAATCACTATCTAGGGCTGATAGGGAACTGTTTAATTGGGGAAATGGCATGTAGCTGGAGCAAACAGCCTCGTTTTCCCAGCTGAAGCCATGACCAGTAATGCTCTTCACTAAAAGGTCCTGGGGCCACCATAAGCCTCTGCCAGGGGAAGGCTCCCCGAAAGCCCTGGACAGTCACAGCTCCACTGTGGAGTCAGCTGAAAGCTCTCAGCATCTTGCAGGGTCAAACTCCAAGTGCTGATTGCCTTACAAGGCTAATCCTATTGATTGCAAGGATTTAGCCCTGTGTGGGAGGGAATAACGGATTCCCCGGGAGGACTCAGATTGAGGGTGACAGCTCCAGGCAGGAAGTTAATGTGTCAAAGCATTAGCTTCATCAGCCCGTAACATCAAGTTCTCTTGAAATGTTTCAATAACTTCTGATATTTGACTTAAGACTGTTAGCCAGCCAGAGTGATCTCCTCTCGCTCACACACACACAGAGATTTTCCATAGTTTCCCAGCTGAACTCCTGGCTTTTTCTTACACACATGTTAGGATGTCAGTAAGACTGAATTTGATTTTCATTGGGGGATTTTTTCCTATCCCCAAATATACCCCCTCCTACCCAAGTAACGCTGAAAGAACCTGGGCTTTATCTGTGCGGTTTGGGGTAGTTTTGGCCACCAGAACTGCAGCTACTGCTAGAGCCGGAATAATTTAGACTCAGCCGAACCCTGCTCTGGAAACCAAAATCTTTGAGCCTACAAAGGACAACTGGTAAGCTCAYGGATGTGCAGCTAACTAACAGAAAGGCCGGGGGGAGCGCGGGGGCAGCAGAAGGTAGGAAGGTGCCTTTCCACGGAGCTGCCCACCGCGTCTGTGGAGTCTCTGGGCTCTGGTAGAGATGAGGCTCCTGTCACCGTTTTTTTTTCTCAGCAAAGTATTTTACTGTATCTTCACAAATTACTCAAAACCGGGTATCTTTGAGATCTCCCCTCTTTGCCAGACTCGACTGAAATTGGAGCGGGCGTTACGGGCCCCGGGCACGGCCGAGGGCGAAGGGGACGCGCGGATCCCGCCGCCCGCGCGCGCCGCCCCGTCCCGTCCCGTCCCGTCCCCGGGGCTGCCGAGGCGCGCTGGCCGGGCACAGCAGATCCCAAACCCGCCTTTGTTTCCACACTCCGGCTGTTTGAGTTTTCTTTGCTTTTTCTCCCCCCCCGGCCCGTTTTTTTAAGGTAACAATACCTCCTTTCAGGCACTGCCAAAGCCCTACTCAAGCCCACTCAGATAAGAGCTGGCAGGAAAGGTAGCAGCCATCAATATTTTGGTGCATGTTAACTACCTGAGGACAGACTGGGTGGGGGATCACAGCAGTCGGTTGCGAGCACCTGGGCTATGTTTAAAAACACCGCATTAAAAAAGTCACCTGGCTGCCCGGGAAAGCCCCCGCGGCGCAGGGGGCTGCCGGGACGGAGCTGAGCCGCCCGGGCGCAAGCCGACCACCGTGCTCCGCGCGAAGGTACGTTCTCCCGGCGCTTCCCTTGCGGCCGTTCCGTTCGCTCCACTAAAATATTATCCTTCAGCCAGAGTTTATTTTGGATAAGTGCGGCGAGCAGAACTCGTATCCCTAAATTCTCAAGTGCAGGTTTCAGAATTGCAAAATTGCAATGTAAAAGAGGGGGGGGGGGGGGAAATGCCTTTTTTGCCCGGTCTCAGCGAGAGCTGCCTGCTGCCGCTCGAGCTCGGCCGGAGGGTGCGTTTCCGACGCCGCGCTGCGACGGCAGCACCTGCTTTCCCCCCAACTCATTCTGCGTGTTACGAGCAGGAACCCAGGATTACGATAAAGAGCGGTTTCAGACTGACAGCAAATGAAACTGCAAGCCAAGGTATATACACACCGCTCGGAGACATAATAGGTTTTTTCCTAAAACCAGAAAATATAACGATATCCTGTCACAGAGACTGAAACTTTCTGTGTTACTATTAAGACATAGCAAACATTTCTAGGCAAAAAAACTGGGAGCTGGATGGTGTTATTCTCAGAATAAGCTTTTCCCACTTAGCAGAACGATCTTTTTTTTCTTAATGCTTGTGCAAAAAAAGTATGATTTTTGCCAAGATAAATGGCTAGTGCGTATTTCTGACCTGTCACAGATAGGATACACAGATAGACAGACAGACGGACAGGAAAAAAAGTACTCCCTCCCTTTCTGTTTTTCTATCATACTGTGCTTTGCTATATTAATTTTTATGTGATGAGTGTTATGTTTTCTTTTAACTAAGTATGCTGCTTCCACMACAGCAATTCCTTCACTTTTGAAACACAAATACAGCAAATGAAAACAGAAGAAAAACGGAATAAATGATACCACCCCGCAGAGTTTCAGTGTCAAGCAAAGGAATAAAACAAATTTCTAATACTGTGTCTTACGGTGTAGACAGCAAAAAGATGTGAATAGTCAAAAAAAAAAAAAGTGGGAGGAAAAAAAGAAATCCGTGTATTTTGCAGCTGCTGGTGTCCCTAACACCCCAGCCCGCGCAGGCGCCAGAGTGATTTTAGTGCCCGGCGGGCAGCAGCCACCGAAACCCCCCGTAGTACGTGGGCAACGCGGGTTTCCAAGCGCTGGTGCCCGTCCCACCGCGCCTCCCACGGGACGGGCGCACGCGGGCACCCGCGGCGGCACGAATACGGCGCGAGCTGCAAAAGGAGAAAGCTTTCTATCTAAATGCTTCGACTTGTCTTAGATTTATGCTATACGTAAAATAAAATATTTATATAGCGCTTGTGCACATAGCTGCGCACTTGGCATAAGAGGGAGAGGAACAGCCAGAGGGAGATACACGGATTTCAGTATATACGAGCGCGTGCATACGTGAGTCTGTGTTTAGATATATATATATAGATAGATAGATASATATATAAAACAAATCCCTGTTTATTACTCAGCAGAGAAAACTGCAGTTTTTTTTTTTACATAAATAATCCTAGTGTAAATAAACTCCCCACCCTGAGCAAACTAAAAGTGATCCCATAGCAGATTTCTCTATTTTTCAAATAAATCACGGTCCCACACGAACATGGACCTGGCAGTTAGAATTCCCAAATCATTCAGGACTCGCGCTGGGCCGGGAGCTGGAAACAACCCAAACAAACAATTTTACAAGTTCCAGAGGTTGAGCCCCCCAACCTTCCCCCTCTCTTTTTTTTTTTTTTTTTTTCCTTTTTTTTCTTTTTTTTTTTAATTTGAGGCACAGAGGGGTGGGCGCTGCCGCGTGCGTTGGCCCATAGGAAACCAGTGACCCAGGGACATCTGCAAGCGATTAGGGCGCAGACTTCAGGTAGCTCCAGAAACACGTGCTGTCCACATTACACCCTCCAAGTATATTTCCACAACTTTACTTCTCCAAATAAACAGTCGGGCTCTCCCTGCATTAGCAAGGAGCTGCACAAACAGGTAGAGAGAATGGCAGTTTTATTCCCCCTTCCAGTTCTGATGGATTTCTTGTAAGCTGTTGCTGGCCTCGGTAATTTGAACTATTGCTTGCAAAACATAATAGGGCCGGTTTAACATTGCTGCCATTTATTTATCTGTATGTGACTATGAAACATCAWGTACGATTTCCACGGCGCGCTAGCTGCAGCCACCATGAGCACGCTACACTGAAATAAAGCTAAAAAGCAAAATAAATAAATAAATAAATAATAATAAAAAAATAGCATCCAGGAGGATTTATAATTAGGCCGATTTTTTTTTTTAAAAAAAAAAAAAAAAAAAGTCAAGTCAGGTTTTATATCTTTGGAAACAACCCTCCTTCGTTTTCACCTCCCAGGACAGCGAGGGCCTTCGCGATGCCGCACGCGCCCCACGCCAGCAGCTCGCGTCCCCACCTGGGGAAGACACCGAGCGCAGACGGAGCCGGGCAGCGACAGAGGCCGTGGGGCACCCGCTCTTTTACGGGAAAAAACGGAAAAAAACAGGGAGAGGACAATGCTGGTTATCCGAAGTTGTGTTTGCTCTAGGGCATTCCTCCTTCTGCAGGGATCCCGGTCGCGTTATGATGAGAACTACGGCTTCTGTCCTCRTTACCCCAGCTTTGCTCCTGCCTTCGATCGGTTTACCGTAAGCGATTCGAAGCAGATCGGTTTCTCTTAGCATCCAACCGAGAAGCGTTTCCAGGTCTCGCCGCCGTCGGCGGCGCAAGGCAGCCCGCAGCAGGCGAGCGGGACGCCTCCGCCGCGCCGCGGAGCTGAGCAGCTCCAAAACGCGGCAAGCCCCCAGCCTGCGGCAGAACAGGGCGTCGGAGCAGACCAAAAGCTGTCACGTTAAAAAAAAAAARAAAGAAAGAAAAAAAGAAAAATTCTGCACTTTTGCAAGGGCATTTCCTTTCCCTTAAACTGAGCCTGGCACGTTTTCCATTTACTAAGCTTGCAGAGCTTCAAGCCAGCTCTACAGATAAATAAATAAATAAACAGGCTAAAACACTTAAACCTTCAGAAAAAGAGCATTCGCGAGGCACAAATTTGCACGCGCAATGGTTTCCAGCGCTGGGGAAAGCGCAGAAAATAGCGGCGAGGTTGCGTCTGTGGGGCCGCGCCGGAGCCAGGGAGCGGCAGGGCTCGCGCGGCGCTGCCCCGCGCAGCCGGCCGGACCCCGGGGCGCGGGCGAGGATGAACCGCGCGCCGGACTTCCCTGGGGGTTAACAGCTCTGCAAACCAGGGAGTTTCTCACCAGCACGGGTATTTCTTGTTAGCAACTGGTATGTTAAAATCCCCATCTTTCCCCTTTCTTTTTTTTTTCAGATTCCCTCCTTTTTTTTTTTTTTTTTTTTTTTGCATTTTAAAAACTTTTACGGGGGGAAAAAAGAGCTTTTCTGATTCGAAAGACCACACAATACCTTTACCACTGTCCCCGAGGTTCAGCCTAATTCTACTCACCGCAGGCAGGATCTGGCCCCCAGTGGATTCACGTTCCCAGGATTATTTTTTAAGTGGTAAATCTCAACGCTATTTAAAGTGATGCTATTTCGCCAGCCACAATGAGCGTGCAGTTATTTAATAGCTAAAACAGAGAGACATGATCAAATTAACCCTGCCACCCTGTTCTGTCCTTATAAATAATTGGAATATTTTTACTGTAGCACYGAGATTCTTGACTGTCAGCTTTTGAAGTTCTTTCACTTTATTCTGTATAGTGAATCTGGCAAGACATTATTTTGGGGCATGAATTAAAACATCATAAAAGCAAGTATCTTTCAGGCACAGAGTCTTTAGGCTCCCTATTACCTTACAAGCCGAAAAAAGGGAAAAAARCTGCCAGTGCTCCAGCTTCCCCTCCCATTCCCAGTTCATTATTTGCAGAGCTTAAATCAACACACAGCGGCATCTCCAGCTCAACCCGTAACAGCTGTTTAGGGCTGTATATTATCACGAGGGGCCAGATAAATAGGTAGATTTAAAAAAATGAAAACAATAACGTAAATGAACAATATCACGGAATTCTTAGCTAAATCTACAAAACGATGATTCTGCCCTAAATACATCACCAATTAGCCATCGCTCTTTTGGGTTTTTTTTGTTTTTTGGTTTTTTTTGGTACGACCTTCCGATAAGGACATGTCAGAATGTGCCTGAGAAACGCTCAGGCTTTTGAAAAATAAACAGCTACGGTACAAAAGGGGACGTTACGACAGSTCCGGGTTGGCCTTGCTAACCCGACCAGGGGCGACGGTGCCGGCGATGCCCGGAGAGCTGCGGGCCCCGGGCAAGGTCACCCTCCGACCGGGCTCGGACACGGCGCTGCTGCCACCGTGCGAGGCCACGTGCTGGAGAGGGGCGAGATCCTGCCCCGGCGAGCTAAGGTTGAGAAAAGCTGACGGCGAAAAAGCAACCGCGGCGCTGGCTTCCCGCGCTCGCACGCGGCGGCTGCGGCCCGGCGGCGGGCGCCCATCGCCGCTCGCAGCACGTGGCAGGAGCGAGGGGCAGCCCAGGCTGCGCGGACCCCTGGGAGCTGTCGAAAGAGGTCTGCACGGGCGTCGTAGGAGGGTTTTTTTTTATATATATATAAAACCTTGCTGTTTAGGAGGGAGCGATAATTGCGCCGCAATTAACTGTGCTGCACCCAGCCCCAACACTCGTGAGCTGGAAGATGCCAGCTGGAAACAYAGGAACGGAGAATCCCGGATAACCTCGAAGGCATCTTATCGGGCGTTCAGGCATTAATTGCTGATGCGTTTTAATATCAGAACAAAAAGAGATCATTGCATCAGCTCCCTTGCACGTGAAMGTCTTTGTTTTTAAAGAACTCTGCTATAACCTGAAATCTTGCAGTTTTGCCCGAGAAAAGCACCCTCCCACGGTCGGACCCAGCGACGGGGGCAGCGAGCCGAGCCGGCGGCGCGGGGACGAGGCGGTCGCRCCGCGGGCAGCGAGGGCCCGCGGTGCCGCCCTGGCAGCATCGCCCGGCCGCGGCGGCCGGAGCGCCGGGAGCCGCCGGGAGCCGCCGCCGGAGGAGGGAACTGAGCCGGGCTGGAAGGGGAGGTGCGGCAGCCTCCCCCCCCCCCCACCTCGGTTTCCTGAAAACGTCAGTAAAATACAACTTACTCCAACGTCACGGCAGCCGCCAGCTGCCTGCCGGCGGGTCTGATGCTATCGGTGCGGCTGCGGCACCCGTTCGCACGGCGGGAGAGGAAAAGCTCCCCASATCTCCCACGCGGGCGTTACTGCCCTCGCTGTTAAACCTCCGGCCCCGCTCGCGCTCCTCCAGCCCCTTAGGCACATCGTTTCCTAAAACCCAGCAATTTCTGTTAGCGCGAGGAAGGGAAAAACATCAAACGAGGCTTCTCAGGCGTACGCGTACGGCGAAAAATCTTTCCTGATATCTGAGCYGGCCACTTAGGATAAAACAATGTTAATTCTCTAAAAAGAAAAGAAAACTTCCATCCTGACGTAAAAACAGCAACAGCTTGTCACTTTAAAGGAAACTTCTAACCTTACGAAACGACTGTGATTAATCAACTTGTCCATATTGTCTAAATAGTCCATAGAAGAGGAATTAAAAATAATAATTCAGAAATTATAAAATTGCATGCGATAACACAACTGGAAAGCTATTTTACGTTTCCCTTTTGTTTATTGTTCAAACTTGTCAAACCACTTTCTTTTGTTAAAACAGATTCTTTTGTAATGAAAAGGCAGAGTCCCTTTCAACAGATGGACTTTCGGAATGAAAAATGTTCTAATTATTACACTTTTCATTAAATCAATTATCCTCCCAAATTATTTTTGTGTTTATCTCTGCCAATCAGCAGCAAAGCCATGGAGCAATCTGTTGCCACCATATTTTTCTTCTCCAGAACATTTGTTCAGATTTTTGCTGTAGCAGCTCCAGCTGAGATAAGAACAATCTACTGGCTGAGCTTCCTTTGATGTCCCTATAACAAAATATATATTAAAAGCGATTTGTGGAGCTAAATTCAGCTCATGCACCATCTAATCTAAGGCTGAAATCGCCAAGGGAAAATACTTCAAAACTGTCCATGACAATATTAACTGTAAGTTTACTTTTTTTCCCTTCTTTTCACTGCAAATAACAATGCAAAATTCAGCATATCTTGGATTGCTAAACGCTTGGTAAAGTAAATATATATATATATATATAACACTGTAGAAATGGTCTTTAGCTTTGCAGACAAGGCAAGAAAACCCAAATCCTCACGAAGAAAAAACAGTCTCTGCTCCCAGTCACCCTATTCTTTAGACAACGGCTCTGTAAACAGGACTGACACTTACCTCTAAACTCACCCAAAGGTAACTACTTTCCGAACGTTTGCAAGCAA
>NW_028186258.1:7626543-7627733 GCF_003343005.1 Rhea americana
ATTAACGTAATAGCGTGATCATGACAACGACGATAAGGTATCCGCACAACTGTACGATTACCGAGCCTGACGCTGCTTTGAGAACTGCTTAACAGGACAAAGGCGGYGAATTTAAGCAGTTCCAAGAAAGCCCCAGCATTAAGGCTGGAGCTGCAACGGAAAATGATTTAGTGCGCCTTTCGCGAGGGCGAACTGCTTGCCAACCCGTCCCCCCGACGCTCGTGGGGCTGCGGGGCAGCGGGGGGAGGGAGGCGGCCAAGGAGGGGGCTCCGAAGCCGTCCTCGCACCCGGCTCCTTTCAAAGTCAGCCCTCGCCGAAGACTCCCCTCTCTCGAAAACCTTAAAGACGAGTCGCACGTTATTCTCCACCTAGATAACGCCTGCACTCGTCAGCATCCCTGATGCTTAATTCTTATGCATGCAGAAAAAGCAGTTTACTATTAAAAATGTAGATACTGTAAGATTGACTATGAAGAGGAAGTGTTTGCATTTGTATACATACCTGTAGTGCTCAGAGCTATACCTTCAAAGGCTCCTAGCACTTACTTATTTGCTTTTTATTGTTTTTTTTTCTGATGATAACATTGATCAATTCAGCAATAATCTGGGGAAAGAGGAGGGAGGGTGGGGGGGAGACAACCTTCCTCCCCCTTGCAGACGTTCAGCGCAGCATCACCCCCACTCAGAGAGCAAAGTCTCCTCAGGCACCCCGAAGCGGCGCTGGATGCCGGCACGCAGCTCGGGGTCCGGACCGCGTCTGCGGGAAGGGACAGTGCCACCGGACCAAAAAAAAAAAAGGCATTAAAAAAAAAGAAGAAAAAGAAAGGAGGGGGGATGATTTCAGAGCGCGACCGAAATACTGGGCTTTGGACTAGTCACTTAACGCAGACGGCAGCAGCAGGAACGAAAGCTCCCCAAAGACTTTTAAAAAGCGACCTGCCTGCAGCGGGGGCAGGTTGCAGCGGGGGTAGCGCGGCCAGCGCGCGAGGGGCCCTGGGCGAGCAGGGGGGTGCGCGGGCCGCTCCCCTCCCCCCACCCCCGCCAAAAAATAATAAAAAAGAATAAATAAAAAAAACAGATTTGGAGTATTTTTGCTTTCATGCAAAATCCCCCCGAATCACGTTAAAAATATCATAAATTCGATAAAATGTAGATATATGTAAATATATACAGGTACTCCTGCGTGCCCAC
>NW_028186258.1:7628173-7661993 GCF_003343005.1 Rhea americana
CCCATTGGCGGAGCGCTGCCGAGCCGAAATCGCCGCGCAGAGTATTTATTCCCGCGCGGCGGCGGCGCGGGCCGCAGAGCCGCGCTGGAGACCGGCGGGGCGCGCCCGGCCCCACGCTGCCACCCCGGCCGGCCCCGGCCTCCCGCCTCGGGTTTTTTCCCCCCCTCTTCTCTTCTGCAACTCGCAAAAGTTTCCCTGCTGCACACCGTCTTTTTTTGTTGTTGTTTTTTGACTTAAATCGGTTGAGGAGAGAGAGGGGGAAAAAAATACAACTTTTGCAAACTTTTCCAGCCTTGCCTCTCGGCTCCCCGGCCAGGCTTCACTCGGGTGGAGAACTTCGCCTCTTCTAGTTTTACTTTTTTAACTCTTCCCTGCCCCTTAGCCACCTGATTTTTTTTTCTTTTTTTTTTTTATCCCGTTTCCCCCCTCTGCCACTTTCTCGCATGAATCTCCTAGACCCCTTCATGAAAATGACAGAAGAACAGGACAAATGCATCTCCGACGCCCCCAGCCCCACCATGTCGGATGACTCCGCCGGCTCTCCCTGCCCCTCGGGATCCGGCTCGGACACGGAGAACACCCGACCCCAAGAAAATACCTTCCCCAAGGGTGACCCGGACCTGAAGAAGGAGAGCGACGAGGACAAGTTCCCAGTGTGCATCCGCGAGGCGGTCAGCCAAGTGCTCAAGGGTTACGACTGGACCCTCGTGCCCATGCCAGTCCGGGTGAACGGATCCAGTAAAAACAAGCCCCACGTGAAGAGACCCATGAACGCCTTCATGGTGTGGGCACAAGCCGCCCGGAGGAAGCTGGCGGACCAGTATCCGCATCTGCACAACGCCGAGCTCAGCAAAACCCTGGGCAAGCTCTGGAGGTGAGTGCAGAGGCTGCGACCGCTGCGGCTCCTGCAGCCTTGGGGTCACCCGCGGAAGGAGACTGGGGTGGGGTGGGGGGACAAAGTTTGCAGCTTGCAAGGTCTGCTCCGTCCTGTAAGAGCACCAAGAGGAGCTGGAAGGGGRGGGAAGAGGATGGGTCCAAGCCTGGAAAACTTGCTGAAGACTTTTGCCTGTGCTGGCAAACTCCTTTTTGCATAAAGCCAGAATAACAGGGGAAAGGGGGAGAAAGGAGTTCCCCGCTGGTCTGGCAAGCGGTGTCTTTTGCCTAAGCGATGCCCCTGCTCGGGGCTGGCCTCCCCCGGCGCGGGCAGGGGACCGGGGTGCGCGGGCTTTCCGCGGAGGTGCCGGCAGCGCCGGCCGTGGCGGCGGTTTGTCGGTGCCGCTGTCCGGAGGGAACCGCGGTTCTCCTGGATTGCATCAGCTCCGGCCAGGAGCAGCAGCGATCCAGAGGCAAGGGGGGGGACGGGGGGGAGATGACAAAAGCCCGGAGCAGGGCGAGCGCTGGCGACGCTACGCCAAGCCCCGGGTGGACGGGCGGGTGGCTGCGATGAGTGATGCGTGGCTGGGTGCCCTCCGACTTCCAAAATAAGGCAGGGAGGGGAGAAAAACAGAAAGGGAGTGAGTCACCTGGCTGCCTCCTAACTCGGTGCCTGCGGAGGAGGGGGCGGGATCCCGCCGGGAAGGCGGCGAGCGAGCGGACCTGGCGCTGGCCGGGCAGGCCGCGGGCCCCGCCGGGATGGCGGGGAAGGGGCGAGGGCCGGATCCCCGCCGCGGCTCTTTTGCACCGAAACGGCCCGGCCGTTTTGCTGCGGGGAGGAGRAGGGTTGCAAAGCAGCGGGGCCGGCGGGGATTAAACACGGAGGGGAGGAGGCCGTCGGGGCAGCGGGGCCACCGCGCTGACCTCCCCGCTCGCCTGCAGGCTGCTCAACGAGAGCGAGAAGCGCCCCTTCGTGGAGGAGGCCGAGCGGCTGCGGGTGCAGCACAAGAAGGACCACCCCGACTACAAGTACCAGCCGCGGAGGAGGAAGTCGGTGAAGAACGGGCAGGCGGAGCAGGAGGAGGGCGCCGAGCAGACCCACATCTCCCCCAACGCCATATTCAAGGCGCTGCAGGCGGACTCCCCGCAGTCGTCCTCCAGCATCAGCGAGGTGCACTCTCCCGGCGAGCACTCCGGTAGGTGCCCGCCACCGCGTGCCGGCACGCGCCCCCCGCTCTCAGTCATAGCTAAGGCAGGCTGTGCCCTGAGGCTAAAATTGGGGGGGGTATTTGGGGTGTTGGGGGGGGGACTAGGGGGAGACAAACCTGCAAATGCAGTGAGGAAGGGCTGGGTGCACCGGGAGGGGTGCACGGAGAAAACCGCAGGCGCTGCTTTGCACGTGCCCCAGGCGCCCGCACTCGTGCGCACACGCACACGTGCATGCTCGCACGCCCAGCCTTTGTGGCCGCTTCCACCTTGTCTCATCGTGACAGATTTAAAAAGGAAAACTAAAGACGTGCCCACACTCACGGCTCACCTCTGCAGGCTCCGTAGTTTACCCGGCGCAATGGATCGCCGCTGATACGGCTCGCGTTCCTCGCGCCGGGAAACGTTTGCATTTCCCTACGCGGCCACTTTCCAAAGCATCGCGTTGTCGCCCCTCGGGCCCCGGGGAGCCGCGCGGGCTGCGCCGCCGGCCGGGGCTGCCTTCATCACCCACGCTCCTCCTTTGCCTCCGCAGGGCAGTCGCAGGGACCCCCCACGCCTCCCACCACCCCCAAGACGGACGCGCAGCCMGGGAAGCAGGACCTGAAGCGGGAGGGACGCCCCCCGCAAGAGGGGGGCAGGCAGCCGCCCCACATCGACTTCCGCGACGTGGACATCGGCGAGCTCAGCAGCGACGTCATCTCCAACATCGAGACCTTCGACGTCAACGAGTTCGATCAGTACCTGCCCCCCAACGGCCACCCCGGCGCGCCGGCCACCCACGGCCAGGTCACCTACACGGGCAGCTACGGCATCAGCAGCACGGCCGGCAGCCCGGCGGGCGCCGGGCACGGCTGGATGTCCAAGCAGCAGCCGCAGCAGCCGCCGGCGCAGCCGCAGCAGCCGCCGGCGCACGCGCTGGCCCCGCTGAGCGGCGAGCAGGGCCAGGCGCAGCAGAGGACGCACATCAAGACGGAGCAGCTGAGCCCCAGCCACTACAGCGAGCAGCAGCAGCACTCGCCGCAGCAGCTCAACTACAGCTCCTTCAACCTGCAGCACTACGGCTCCTCCTACCCCCCCATCACCCGCTCCCAGTACGACTACACGGACCACCAGACCTCCGGCTCCTACTACAGCCACGCCGGCGGCCAGAGCGGCGGCCTCTACTCCACCTTCACCTACATGAGCCCCACGCAGCGGCCCATGTACACCCCCATCGCAGACACCTCGGGGGTGCCCTCCATCCCCCAGACCCACAGCCCGCAGCACTGGGAGCAGCCCGTCTACACGCAGCTCACCAGACCCTGAGGCCGGAGCGCCGGCGCGCGAGAGGCCACCGCAGCGGAGAGCTTCCTGGGACTTTTCCTCTTCGAAATACTAAAAAAAAAAAAAAGAAAAGGAAAGAAAAAAAAGAAGAAAAAAATAAAAAGACAAAAAAAAACCCCAAGATGCTAAGGTAACGCTGGCAGGGAGGAGGGGACGCCGGAGCCTTCTGCACTACAGCATCCTCCCGGGAGTGGCGAGACCGCTCCGAGAACCGGCAAAACTCGGTACAGACTTTCCAAGGACTGGAGATGGACTTTAACTTCGCTTCAAGGGCGCAGCGCGGAGACGAGATTTCTAACCAACCAGCTCATTTGTCTGTTGTCTGGACTTCTGTAATGATTCTTTTTTTTGTTAAGCAGTAATTAAAAAAGCAAAGAAAAAAATGGGGGGGGGAATAAAAAGAAAAAAATCTCAAGAGTCCTCTGTGAGGAATATTCTCTATTTTAAATATTTTTTAGTATGTACTGTGTATGATTCGTTACCAATTTGAGGGGATTTATACATATTTTCTAGAGATTTTTAAAATGCTCTTATTTTTCCAACAGCTAAAAATGACACTTAGAGCAGTCCTAGCTTTTCTTGCAGTCAGAGGTATTTTTGTATAGATAAGTGTCTTTTTTTCCCTCTTAAATAAATAAAAAAGCGGAACCGCGTGCATTTAACTCGGAACACAACTCGTGTTAAGCGGCCACCACCAGGCTTAGCCACGGCAGCTCTGCAGCTGGGGAGGCGCGAGCTGAGCTTGTACGAGGAATCAGAATAGAAGAGGCTTTATTTTTCTAACTCGAGAATAGCAAAGCAAGCCAGGAGGAGATTTTAACTTTATTTTTWAAAAACCTTGAGCCTTAAGGAAGAAAAAAAAAACACACACAGCAGAAAGCGCTGTGGAGAAGCCTTAAAAGCAGCCCCGGGCAGCCGCCTGCGGCCGAGGCTGCTAGAGCACGTTGGAGACATCAGAGAGCCCTTAAATTATTTATTTTGAGCTAAGAGCAGTTTTGAATCACAGCTTTCCTTCCCTTTTTTTTTTAAAAAAAACTCCCTTCTACTTCAACTCCTTTTGAAAGCAATTACATTTGTTGGAGCATTATTTGGAAGGTAACCGTGCCTGTTAAATTATGGTCTAAACTGTAACCAGTTCTTTATTTATCTCTTTAATTCTTTTTTTTTATTATTATTATTATTATTCTTTTTGGAATCTGTGTCCTGGGTTTGTACAAACTTGTGCTCTTCCTTTTTTTTTTTCTTTGGTCTAAGGATAAACTGGAAAAAGAAAAAAAAATTTGTACAAACTAAAGATTGCAAATGTAGCGTATCACTGAATCATTTGCCTTGTTTTCTGCCTCAGCTCTCTGGGACACACGAGCTCGTGCGAGTCCGAGCCCCGGCGCCCCGCGGCRCCGCCTGCGCGCGGGCGTCACCGTTTTGGCCTTCCACCCCCAACACTGTCTCGAGGTGGGGACACTGACTTTGGTGAAGCTGTGGCTGAACAGTTAAGGATTGCTTTTTAAAAAAGACAGCAAACTTTTTTTTATTTAAAAAAATGATATATTTGTTAACTTTTTTTTTTTTTTAGGGATCGAGTAGAAGAAAAAATCTTAAAGCACTCTTATAATATGGCATCTTTCTATTTCTGTATAAAAGCAGATCTTTTTAAAGTATTTCTGTAACTTAAAAGACCTGTCATTTAAATCATATTTTGTCTTTAGGTAAGTTTGTTTTGTTTGCAAGATCCTTCTCTTTGTGAAACTTACCTTTTTTGTATATTATTGTTTGCAATAAATATACATTGTATTAAAAGTTAAAAACCCCYGCGGCGTCTGATTTCTCAGCCTTCGAGCAAAGCCGGGTGCAGGGTTTGGCCCCCCTTTTTTTTTGCAGCAGCAGCGTCTCCGTGGGTCCCCTGGGGATGCGCACGGGCTCCAAAGAGMTGAGAAAAAAAACTCACCCGTTTTTTTTTTCCAAGGAGAGAGTGGGGGGAAAGGAGCAGAGGGGAGACGGGTGCGATGCACTCGGAAGATGGACAAAACCAGACCGCGCGGAACCGAGCGCGCCGGCCCAAAGGGCAGCGGACGAGCCGGGCTCTTGGAGCGCGTGTTCGTTTTCACGGTGTTATTTTTAAGAGCACGCTGTGGACAGCGCTGTCCTGGGGTCCTGCTCCCTCGGGGGGGGGGACCGGAGGGAACTCTTGCAATGCTGCAGGGCAGGTTTGAGCCGCAGAGCAGATAACCGAGCCGGGCGCAGGGACGGACGCGAGCCGGGCAGCTCCTGCAATGCTGCGCGGCTGGTTTGGGAACCGGCGGAGGGCTGGAAAGGGAGGGGAGCGCCGGGAACGCCGCGGGCCAGGGCCCGGCCGGGGGGCACCGGCCGAGCCGCCCGCGCAAAGCCGCGAGCGCGGGGGGCAGGACGAGGGGGAGCAGCGCGCCGGCGGGCTTCCCCTCCTCCTCTCCCAGCTGCGTTCGACTTCGCGCTACTTCTTTTCTCATCAGCTCAGGAAGGAAAAAAGGGGAAAAAAGAGCAAAAAAGAAAAAGTGAGTTTTCTTTTTTTCTTTTTTTTTTCACCCCCCCGAGAGAAAATAGGAAAAAGGTTTCCAAGCGGCGCCCCCGGCACTCRGGGCCCTACGCGCGCTGCACCCGCCGTCGATTTGCCCTTCCTCAGCCAGCTGTTCGCGCCGACGTCGCATCGACACCGGGGCTTTCTCCGAGCAAGGACGCGACGTCGTGGGCAGCTGTTTGCCGGGACGCGGTGACGGCCCCCGCCAGCTGCCGTCACCGCCGTGCCTGCACTCGCTGTGCGTCGAGCGAGGTTTGCTAGGGTTGGAGTTTGGGGGGYTTTTTGTTTGTTTGTTTGTTTGTTTTCCCTTTCTCAGGGCCTACTTGCAGGATYTTGCAGGAGTTGCAGGTGATTAAAGGAGAAGAAGAATTACGTGYCAAAGCGAGCAAAGCAAGCTGGGTTTCTCCTCACATCCCAGTCTATGCCAAGCATCAGGGACTCTCTGACCTCCAGAAGGAAATTTCTTCCACCCAGGAGAGATGTCTCAAGTGCCCCTTTCTCTGCTGCCACCAGCARAAGCTGCCCGAGATGCCTGGACTTGCTGCCACAAAGAAAAACCCAGCGGGAAAAGGCTGGGAAGAGCTCAGAGACACAAAGCAGGAACGTGATCCTGCCTAACGCGCTCTAGGTGACCCTGCTTGAGCAGGAGGGTTGGACTAGGTGATCTCCAGAGGCCCCTTCCAACCTCAACCGCTCTGTGATGAACAGGTCCAAGGAAGCAAAGGGGAAATGGAGGAGGGGGAGGGAAAAAAAATAGCAAGCAACCCCCCAAAACATCCTTCTCGCAAAGTCCTCCTGCCTTTCGGGCCGGCGACACGCACACAGGGCCCGGCAGCAGCTCGGGAGGGCACGAGCAGAGGCGGGCTGCGCCCGTCCCGCGCGCCCCGTGCCCGCGCGCCCGGGTGCAGACGTGCCGTAAGCGCCGCCGTAATGGAAACAACCGACCCGAAGGTGCCTCGGGGGCTGTAAAGGCTTCAGTCGTTAGCTGCTTGGGTCAGAGCCCGCGTCTTTACTGCGTGTTTGTACAAGGACTAGTCTAACGGGGCGCTGAGCCGCAATCGGGGGGTCCCGCAGTGCTCTCGCGATGCCAACGCTAGCCGCGCTCCCACGGCCCGGCGCTGTCGGGGGCTGCAGGGGCTTGGCCCGCGCACGCGGCCCGGGATCGGGGCCGCGCAGCAAACCCCGCGGCCGCCTAATTCCGCTCCTAATTCTGCACATAGGCACGCGCGCACTTCTGTGCGGGCRTGCACGTAGAGGCTGGCTCCACCGACGGCGAGCGGCCGGAGCTTTGAGACAGGTTTTGTAAAACCAGGGCTGGGGAAAGGAGCTATTTGTTTAWTAAAACAGCATCATGTTTACAAGAGGTTCAATAAAAATTGTTTGAAATTAAAAAAAAGAAAAAAAAAAACAGCAGTTGAACAGAGGAAAGGGAAACAAACCTTCTTCCAAATTCACGTTTCTAATTAGTTACCTGCCTGGGAGCTGCTCTCAGTTTTCAGCTACTTTTACAGCAAGGGAAGTCCAGGAGCTCAGCCTGCGCCGCTTAGGAGAGCTGCAACCGCAGCACGCCGGCAGCAGAAACGCAGCGACAGAGCTCTCCGGCCTCGCCGGAACAGGGCGACCGGGTCTGCGGGCTGCCGGAGCCGGACAAATTCAGGCTGGAAACAGCAGTAAATTTTTAACAAGGTCCCGGGTTGCCACCTGAGGCAACCCGCAGGCTGGGAGCCGCTCGGCATCGCCCACCGCCCGCCCGCGGGCTCGGAAGACGCCTGCCCCGAGCAAGGCAGCGCTCGCCCATCGCTCCCCAGCCGGGTTACAAGCCCAGCGGGCGATTCCTTCCTCGCCGGCGTTTCCAGCCTTCCCCGCCCGGGGTTCAGCTCCCRGCCCTGCAGCAGGCCCTGCCCATACCGTCCTCTTTAAAAATCCCACCGGTTCAGACACAGAGAGGCAGAGAAGGGGCCGAATCCAAACCCTACGTCCGATCTGCCCAGCGCTTCACAGGGGCTGTTTCAGCCCCCAGCCTGGAGTCTCGCTCCAGAGAAGTTGCTCGCTAATGAACCCAACTTAACCCTCACTACTTGAGGAAACAACCAACTTTGCTCCAGCACGGTCCCCTCCGAGCTCAGGTTTTATGTCCTGCAGCCCTCCCAGATCCCCCGCACACCGCGAGATGAGTCAGAGGGAAGGCAAAGACGTTTTAAATTTGATTTTCCTTTCCCCAACGTGCAGATTAATTACATATGTTGTCTGGGCACAAACCAACTATCACCAAGMAAAGTCTCACTCCATAAATTTTAAACTGCTAATAATAGGGCTGGACAGGAGTTTTAAAGCTTCAGTAGACAGTTTACAATTAACCTACTCCTGTCAGCTGGAAAATCACCTTACAATGCGATTCCCATTCACGTCTGACTCGCTCTGAGCTGGAAACCGCTCTGGAAACCCAGGAACGGCGGAGCGCAGACCCGCAGGGCACCCTGCATGCTCGAGGAAGGGCCGAGGGGCAGGTTGCRGCCCAGACCCCATCTGCGTTTCTCCCGCTGTTCAGGTGGGAGCTTTGCAGCAGGCTTGTTACAGGGCTGCGAGCTAGAAACCAGCCTGCCCAAATTTTGACGCCCTTTGGATTCACTCTGCTCAAGTTTTTGTCGCCCGTCCCAAAGGGACAAGAACGTGGCTGAAAGCCCCGTGGAGCACGGCTGCCTGGGGCACGTCCGCCCTGCAGCCTCCTGGCCGTCYGCAAGCCTTTTCCGAGCCCATCCGTGCCGCGCGGGGAAATCCGCCTGCTTGAGCCGGGCCGGCTCCGCGCGGAGCTGCCTGCGGCGCTCAGGCAACGTGGGACACCGCTGCAACTCGGTGCRGTCTCGCACCCTGCTCTCCCCTCTTTTACCAGCTCCAGGCTCGCCCACTACTTTTTTAAAGGCAAAACGCATGCTAGGAATAAAGTACAGGGCTTCTCTGGTCAACAGCACATGCATTTAGCAAAGCTTTGGCACCCCAACCAAGCCCAGAGTCTGCAGCTTCATCGAAGACTTAAGACTTYCATCCCTCGTCTTTGGCCGTGGCCACAAGGTGAAGCTTCAAAAAGGGCCAATCTGAAATTTCTAATAATAACGAAAAAAAAAACCAAACCAACCCTGATAGCAAATTCCATTAGTGAGGGGTAAGGGGAAAAACTTGGGGGGGGGGGCACAGAGGAGAGACACCCAGTCATTTTCTGTGATTAAAAGGCAAATTTTATTCCTCTAGAAACTTGGAACCAAATGTGGCGTTGCTATGGTTTCACACCCACTGGCTGGAAATGACAATATTAGCAGGGTGACCCGGTAATTAGAAACTGTGCCCCCAGGTCAGACTGCAGAGAAAATAAAGAGAGATTACGGAGTCCTAAAGACGCAGCATAATGCTGCGGGCTCCTGGGCTCCATACCTTTTATAACCGGCCCATTTAAATGCAGATTATGACTTTCCACCTGGGGCTGCTAATCTGTCTCACAGCCAGATCAAACAATAAGGCATCTCTCCACACTGTGGGGCCAGGGTGCTTTCCAGCTCAGTCTGTCATCAGGTCTGTCAGTCTATCCATCCCTCTTTTCTCAGGGTAAAAYCCAGCATTTTTCATTCGTGGATGATTATTTTTCCTCTCTGGATGTTTATGTGCTCCTCTCCCTCCCCCAGTCCCCAACTCAGAGAAAACCAGGCTCAGATTTCCCTCACAGTCACATGATATAAAACAAGTGGGATCAATCAAGCTAATTAGCATAAGGTGGCATTCACTAAATTTAGGGAGGGAAAGGATTATGTAGGAGTTGCTGAGATAGCAGGAGAGCAATTTCAAGGGTGCAGGTGGCTCCTCTCAGGCCAGCATCCCTACAGTGGCAGGAGGATGACATGAGGGCCCAGAGTCACTTCCATCCCAGCAGATCCTACTGGTCCAGACTGGATGAGGGAAGCAGATACAACTCCTGGCCATTTCCCGCTGGAGCTACCTGCCCCTTCCCACCTCTCCCCAGCACCTGGACAACCAATGACTCCATCCCTTTCCCAGTATCTATTCACTGACAAGGTGTCTTGTGAGACGTGAACTTCCAAGAAAGCATTTGGGCACACTGCTGCACCTTGACGCACCGGGAAGACAAAGCCCCAGTGTTTCTAAAATGGGTGATAATGGCACAAGATAAAGTTACCAGAATCACAAGCTGCTGAACCATGACTCATTTGTTCTGTTCAGAAAGGACCCTGGAGATAATCCGGGGTCAGTCCTGCTTTTGGTTGGTTGGMTGTCACTAATAGGAACCTCAGGAGACCTGGGGGACCCTCAAAATTGTTATCCAGATGATAACAGACAAATATCCAAGGAGCTGCTKTCTGCTGGGCTATTTAGCACAGTGCCAATGAGCCCTATCTATGGAAACATGCAATGGTCAAACCCAAACTGCTCACCCCTCCTGCCAGGGCAGGCGCTCACRCAGACCAAGGACAGAGGTTTCCAGACATGTGCGTGGTGCTGTGGGTGCTTTGCTGCAGAAAATCTCTCCAGAGATTGTGCAGACTGACTACCTCTACCCCAGCCATGCAAGATACCTGTACTCCAACGCAGGGAAAAGCATCCAGATCTAGTGCTGGCTCTACCGCTCGTATTGCCTTCTCCAACTTGACTTAGCCATTGGCCTGAGGAGCCACTCAGCTTGGTTTGGGTGACTGCCTGCAGAGCACAGCTCACATTAAAGGGACTCCCCTTCTGCCTGCAGAAAAGCCCAGGGAGTCCCATCCTGTWAGAGTAAGCACAGTTCATCCCTGCTGCACTCAGCAGGAGTGAAGGTTGCTTAAGCCACGGCCTGATCAGGAAAAAACAGACCTGCTGTTTTCAGCTGTGTTTTCTTTGATGGCAGCTGCTTGCGGTGGCCGGGTAGGGACTGTCTGCGCCCACGACTTCTACAGCATGCAAAGTTAGAAAGAAACGAAGCAAAAATAATCTCTTTAAGCTGGACATTAAAAATATATCCCGTTTTAAACACTGACAGAGCGGGTAATGCCAGTATCATTAAAGCCAGATGAGTACTTAAACAGCAACAGAAAGTAAGAGATTTAAGCTCCTTAGACTGTTGCACCTGGCTATTTAATGCTCTTCATTTTCACTAAGCAGGAGAGCATTTTAATGGGCTCTAATAACAACACAACACACTTAGCAA
This sequence comes from Rhea americana, assembly GCF_003343005.1. NCBI lineage: Eukaryota > Metazoa > Chordata > Aves > Rheiformes > Rheidae > Rhea > Rhea americana. The sequence goes on from NW_028186258.1 coordinate 7,639,318, forward strand.
CTCTCATCCAAGTGCCTGTCATATATTTTCTCACAATCTAGGGTAGGTGTTAAGAGCAGTCATCAGGCGCCTTCAACAACTGTTGAGACACGGTCAAGAGCTTTGTCCACTTCTCTAAAGATGCCAAACGTGAGGCCTCGAGACCCAGTTTGTCCTGCTAGAAGGCAGTGACAGTTTGGTATAATTTGGAAGTTTCTAGGTCTCATTCTCCGCAACACTTGCATGAGTCTGCTGTCTTACAATTACCATCTCTATCACTTTATGGACCTGGAAACCCAGGTTTAGACATCTTCCTCTATGAACAGTTTCAAATATTGCTTGTTCCARAGCCCCCTCAATCTTCACAAAGTAAGAGGAAAAAAGAAAAAAAAGGAGAGAGAAAACAATGTCCAGAAGACCCTGTAGGACACAGTGGAGAATGCTGCCTTGCTCCCATACCGTTTTCTTTGCAAAATGCTGTTATCTAATATAGGAAGGAAAACACAAACAGGGAATCCAGGGGAACAACAACAAMAAAAAAAAACTTTCAATGGGAAGATCAGCTTCTAAATGCATCTGTGGCATTTAGGCCCTAGTTTCCAGCTGCCTCCTTTCTTCAGTTATGAAACTGTAATAGCTACTTAGAGCTCTGCTATAGCAATAACACAGGCAGGACAAGTTACTGCTGGAGTGTAAAGCACTGTGAACACAAGAAAATCCAGACTTGTRCAGACTGGGTCCCCCAATCACCCCTATGCACAGGTCTGGCATCCAGGCAAATCAGAGCTCTTCGTGCCTCAGTTTCTCCCTGCTTRCCCACACACTGACTGCACAGTGCTGCAAGAACTATGCATGTTCATTGCTCTGTCACCAGACAGACCCAATTTCACCAACACAAGATCATTGCAGATTATCAGCACTGCAGAAATTATTTCGGTTGCCTTAGTCCTGTGTCAGCAGGAACCACCGAGCAGGCCCATCACAGGCCTACCTCTTACCACTAAAAAAAGACTCCAATAAAAAGCCAAAATTAAGTTTTACTAGCCTCATATGTGCTTTCCTCAACCTCTCTGCTGCCTCCCCATTCACTTCCCTCCCCCTATTCCTTCTCCTTTCCCAAACTGTCATGGTTATTTTGTTTGGGTGGATTTTCTTTTTCTTTTCTCCCCTCCGCCCCCTTGCAAACAGATAGTTTTCCCATGGAGATCCAGCACGCTCTGTGCCTATTAGCATCCTTGTGCATAATTAGAGCCCAACRCATTGTCATGCAAAGCAGCCTCGGATGACAACACTTCATCCTGGACAACACAAAAATGCCGCAAGGAAGTTTCTCACACTGGTTTTAGCCAAGGCAAACTGGACTGTGCATGGGTTTGAGATTTTAATTAATTGATGGGCGCTGGGCTCCCCTCGCGGCTCAGCTGCTGTGTACAGCTCGAGGGAAGAGCCCCAGCCACCCGTGTCCACCCCTGCCCAAGTTTAACCATGGGCTTCACATTTTTGTTTAATACTTCCATCTCATTAAAATAAATTAAAAACTTCACCCTAAACAGTCACAGAATCATTTCCCACCACCCACAAAGGACAACACGGCTAAATCAGTGTCTCTATCAGTGCAGCAATAAGTCTCACTCTGTCTGCGCTGCTCTCCCTAATGGCTGGCACACAGCCAAAAAGGCTCAAAAACTTTTTTGCCCCCATATAAACATCTCCAGGTGTTATTGGGTTGTCTTCTGGCTTTGTAGATCTGTTCTAGTTGTATATTGGTGGAGTCTCCCCCTCAGGAGAGGTCACGTGGCATAACAGAGATGGGTCTCAAGCCCTTGGCTGTTTTTCTCTCTGAGGTGGAACTGCCAAGGAAAAGAGGGAGGGAAAGGGGTGATGCACTCACCCACCTCCTACCACTACCACCAGCCAGCACARCAGGTGGTCTCACCCATAGTTCCTGTCTGGATTGCACTGGATTTTTCCCCATTCCTGCTCCAGAAGGCAGCTTGCTGCATGAGAGATGGAAAAGGAGGAAGGGAAGGAGTAAGAAATAGCAATGGGTTACAGCTATTAGCAGAAATACTGATGGATAATGCTTATCCAATGAAAAAGAGGGAGTGCTGCCCCAGGACACCTGGTTCAGCAAGTCTTTTCCATCTTTTCTCTCCCATCCTTTCTCTGTCCGTATCTTAGCTGCACTTAGATGTCACCTGCCTGATCTTGGAGCACATCGGTATTATTAACAACACAAACAAGAAGATAACCTTGATGCTGAGTCCCGCTCAACAAGACCAACACTCTCTGGAAACTTTAACCCTAACTACCCATCCTCTTCCGCTGCCGTTATCTCCTGTTCTCTGTTGCAACCTTCCCTTACTCCTTGAACTGCAGCTGTGAGCAGGTGGGTGCACTAAAAGCAATGAAAAATCCAAACTACTCCACATTTTCTGCAACACCTCTATTATCACRGAAAATCTGTGCCCACAAGACAGTGCCTGCTCTTTTGCATTAACTCTTCAAGTCTTAAATCTCTAGAGACAAAGAAAGTGGGTCCATCCCTGCTGCACCACAGAGACTAGGTTGAAATGAAAGCATAGGAGCCCATAGGTTAAAATAAATGACTTGCAATCCTTTTCCTGAGGAGCACTTGTCAGGCAGGGGCTCTGAGGCCTCCAGGAGAGGGTTTCCCACCTGTCATGTCTCCAGAGCAGTTTCCAGCTGCTGCAATAAAGAAGAGAAGCATCCACCAGCCCAGCTGTTGCATCCTGCCAGGCTAGGAGCACATGACAAAGCAGCAGTGCAAGGCTCTTTGGAAGGGAGAGGAATGGCACCTTTGTAAGTGACCCAGCAGGTTTCCATGTGAGCCGTGAGATAGAGACCCCAACAGAAGATGGGTTCAGCACTTGAGAGAGAAGGRAAGCTCTGGAGTCCTTCCCTGGGGTTTTCCACTGGAAAACCAGGACCAGGTGTCCTGGTCCCAGCAGCTCACGGTGCAGCTCTGTACACGCATCCTGAGCAAAGCAAGTAAGCACTAACATAGAGTGTGGGCATGGCRTGGAGCCTGCTCTGCTCCCACTCCAGGAGTTTCTGGCTGCTGCCTTTGCTGCTTACCACTCCAGGACCCTGCCTTAGCCAAGCTGGATCCAAGGGGATTACAGGCTGCRTGAGAAACTCAGGCTCCTGGGTCGCATATCCAGTCCTGCCACTGATTTTCTGCATGACCTGAGCCAGATCACTGTACCTTTCCATGCCTCCATCATCTCCTGGAAGCTGTAAGGGCAGAACTGCCCCTCAGCCACGTACCAACACCCACAGGCAGGGAAATCAAGGCCTAGTGCCAGTCGAGGCCTCAAGCCACCCACTTCCCCAAGGTCAGCATGGTGATCCCAGCTCCAGCACCTGCTCTGCGAGCGCAGGAAAGCGCAACCCGAGCCCCGCACTCAGTGTTCCTGCGCCAGCAGCTAACACAGCTCCAGGCCTTGCTGCTGCTCACAGCAGTCTGCGTGACCAGGTTGAGGCAAGCAACATGCTTCCCATGGAAAACCTGCATGGAGAAACAYGAGCTTTGCTAAGGAGAAGCACTGTGTTGGCATCAAAAACCTGCAGTGCTGCAAAAGGCTCTCAGTGTCAGCGCTCACATCTGAGGCAACGCACGAGACTGTCACCGGGACCTGAGCTGACTGAGAGYGGCTAACAACTTCTCAGCAGTAGGAGAAAGCCTCCAGGGCATGAGCTAAGCGTTAATCTCACATTTCAGGTGCAAGCAYAGAGCAAAGCAAAGACTAGAGAGCATTTGGAGGAGGAAGGGCAGTCCCTGGAGCACAGCTGCTCCGACAAGCATTTACATTCCCAAGCACTCGTAGCAAAGTCAAATACACAGAGACACGGAGGTTTTCRGGGAGGATCAGAAGATCAGCTCTACAGGATACGGCAGGAAGGAAACAGGATCCCGGCTGGAGAATGACTGATTTGCAAAGGGGGAGACTACGGGCTCTGACCTGGGGACTCGGCTGCTGCCCGAGTGCCTGGGTGCGTTGCAGTCTGTTCTCGCCCCAGGGCTGTTCGGTACAAGCACACGGTGGCCACGTTTTACCAAGGGTCAGGAACACAATAAATCAGAAGGAGCAGGCTTTCGAACACCTTCATCACTGAGCAGAGCAAGGAGAAAAAAAACTGAGTACAGCCATGTTTGCCATGTGCCAAAGAAGCAGACGGGCTCCAAAAGAGGCTGACACTAAAACCATGAGCAGGTTCTAACAAACACCAAAGTCCCATTTYCAGAAGGGAGTTAACTTCCCGTGGGATGAAATCCCTGTGACCTGCAGTGAGATTTATGCTCCGTGTGCAACAGTCAGTTTTGCAAACAGTTTAGGAGCCTTTAGGGGAGAACATCGAGAAGCACTTTGTMACCAGCAGCTCCCCAAAGCGTCAGACCTGACGTTCACTGTGAAGACACAACACGTCTGCTCCCGTCTCCCCCACACCTCACCCAAGAGGTCCATTTTTCAGCACTCCTCTGGCAAAAACGAGCTGCTGGTGGCCATTGAGCTTTCAGTTTTATCACCTCCGAGCTTGCTTTTATCTGGATGCAGCTTTTGGGCACAGCCGAGCGGCGCTGGCCTGAGCCCGTCGGCAAGCGAGGGCCACCTTGGACAGCGGTGCCTGGCCACCCCGCAGCGCTTCGAGCCGGCGCGACTCCGGGCCGGGCCTCTGCTTCGCGGAGCGGCTGGTGACACTCGGCCGCGGGCAGGCAGCGAGGGCTGGCAACGCAGCCAGCCACCGGCCAGGGACCTCGGCGGGTGCTGCGAGCAGCTCGGAGGTGGAGAGCAGAAGGGGAGGGAAGGAACSAGCGAGCAGCAGCGGGAGGAGCGAGGCGGCTGCGGTGGTGGCCTCCGCGTCCCGTCTTTGATTCGTCCTACGCACGTTACRCTCTGCAGCACTCGCTCATCAGCCCCGCACGGGGCAACGCATCCCTCGAGCCAGCCCTGGTGCCCCTCGCCGCGGCCRGGCCGGCACCCGGCGTGGCTGGCTCTGCTCTAACCCCCCGCACTGCTGCACCTCCCCAGGCTACGCAAACCTGCAGGCRATCTCGCTCCGCACAGGTAGAGTGACATGTGCATCATCCTGCTTCTCCACGCACAGTTTTGGTGGGTCCTTTGCACACTCCTGGTGCCTCAGGGCAAGCTGCAATACATAGGTGCCCCCTCTTAAGTGGCAGCAGGGGCAGGCAAGTGTCATCCCCCCTCCTGCCAGCAGTCCCAAAGCACACGTCCCTGCSAGATCGACAGCTCCCGAAGCGGTGGAGCCCAGGGGCGTCCCCCAGCCTGTYGGACTGCGGAGTAAACCCTAAATCCCACCTTGGCGGGATGCCCACAGCCACGGCACAGCCCAGAGCGCCCTGGGATGGGACCTTCCCCGGGGGGACGACGACAGCGGCTCTGGCGGAGAAGACRGCCGGGAGCAGGACTCTGCCATCGGACGTGCTCAAGCAGCAAGCGGGGTGGCTCAGCTCAGCCCGGCTGGGAACAAGTCCCCCGTTGTCGGGAGGTTATTGCAGCAGGTGCTGACAGAGGACAGAGAGGCAGGTAAATACRTCTCAGATCAGTTTTCTATCTGCTTCCCTGAAATGGAATTAAAAGCTTGTAATAAGAAAACTAAAAGGTGAAGAAGGAGCTGAGTTCAGAGCTGATCTGTGCAGCAGTTTGGTAATTGAAACSTGTTGAAACAATCTGGGAACCTCTTAGGAAGGCCAGAGGCTGCAAAGTGCCTGGTGGGTCCAATCYTCCTACATCCAGCACCCTGCAAACGCTTTCCTCCCCAAACACCAGCTCCTCCACCAGCTGATGGGAATTTTGGCACTAAGATCTCGAATAACTTTTCATACTCCTTGACAAGCTTTGCCAATATTTTCTGTAACAATTTCAAGAACACAGRACACAAGAACAAAATCAGAACGTTTTGATAAGTGTCAGAGAAAGCCTTTGGGGAAGGACAGCGTCTGCTTTGAACAACTTCCAACCATTTATTCTTGCCACGCTTTGCRCTCTCTCACACTAATCCCTCCCCAGTGAAGGGCAGTTTTTCAGGCATCGCACGCACGTGCCGTGGAGGCTTCCCAGCACCCGGTGGACAGGACTCCTCCRGACAGCTCTCCTCACGATGCCAAGGACTCCTCCAGCCCCACGCTTTTCTAGGTGGGGGTGTCATGGAGCAAAGGGACATCTCTGTCCCTCCCCAGCCCGGGCGTCACTCCACCACCAGCAGCCAGCTGGGGCTGCCGCATYGCAGGGCTCCACCAGCCCGAAACCTGGGAATTCAGGTGTTAGTGGTTCCTGCATCATGCCCATAAGGGCCACCCCATGCATCAAAGGGACATTAAAGGACACTCATTAAGAGTCCCACAGGGCTGAGGTGCCCATGCAGGGCTCCCTTCCGGAGAGGGGCAAACTCCAGCCAAAGGGCTGGCTCCTTAGCCAGGAGCAGAGGGAGCGCAAGCCGCCGCGGCTCCCTCCCGTGTCCTCCCCTGCCCGCAGTCACGAGCGCTCGGCAGAGGGGACACAGCAAGCCTCGCACCGAGGGACTGCTCAATGCAGCCGAGCAAAACTGAGCCGCATCCCCGGTGGCAGTGCTCACCCATCTTTGGGGGCTGCGCGTCGGCTCCCCACGCACAGGCTGGCCACCAGAACCCCCCGGGCGCACGCACCACGCCAGCGGCCGCGCGGGCAGGGGGGCACGCAGCGCTCCCGGCCCRTTTGCTTTGCCTGCCCCACGGACAGAACGGGAAGACACAGCCAGCAGCCAGGGCTGACCCACCCGCTGACCCACGGCCAGCCCGGCTGAGCCCCTGACTGCAACCTTCCGGACAGGGCAGCGCGGTTAACGCGATCCTCCCGGACGCGGGCACACCGCGCGGAGCCGCCAGCCGTGCCTCCCGCCCAGGACTGGGTGCTGTTCGGAAGGGGGCTCTCGCAAAGGCGGCTGAGGCATTGCAGGGGAGCAGGGCAGAGCGAGCGGGACAGCCTCGGCGCGCTGCCCTGCCTGCTCCCCGGCAGCCCCCCGCCGGGCATCGCTGCAGCGCGGGGCGGCATCCAGCCAAACATCTCAGCTCCCACATCTCCTTCTCCCAGGATACTTCTCGAGTCCCCTGAGAAAGGAGATCACTGTTCCCTGTAGCAGGTCTGTTACTTTAGCAGCACTATGATCGCAAGATCTGTGCTTTATTTCCTGCAAGATTTCTTGCCTGGGAAATATCTCTGCAGCAGGAAAAGAGCTCACTGGACTAGATCACACGCGTCGGTCCCTCCACAGGACAGAGAGCTGGAGCAGAGTAATACGAATTCCTCATATCCTCCTACTCAGCTACTCTCTTCTCTCCAAAATGAACAGAGAAGAAAACTCCAAGAAGATAAATATTCTCTAAAGTTCAAGAAAAGAGGAAACTTCCAAAATACTTTCAGTGGTTTAGAAAATGACAAAGCTTTGTCTAGACTTTCTCCTAATTCACATTTAATATGGGCCTCTCAATTCATATCCAATCCATCTTCCTCCTTATTTGTTTTCTCTTTCTCCTTYCCCCCCCCCCYTTTTTTTTAAGACCTGTTTAATCCTTTTAAGTTCAAGGATTTGAAAAGCAAATACTATAAAAGATGAAAGGTGCGTTGGAGGAAATCAACTTTGATAAGAGGCTTTTATGGCTTGTAAACCTTATTCCGGCCCTTTGGCTTGAAAGGCAACACTAATTTTAAGAGCCTTATGCAAGCCTCATATTAAGCTTAAAAAAAAAAAAATCATATCAGCCTGGAAATGATGGGCACCTGGCTAAGTGGCTTCTCATCACAGGACACCGAATGTTCCGGGTAAGGTCAGACAACTAACAGCAGACATCTCGCAATCTTCTACTGCTTTTAACACCTTAGTTTTGCAAGAATCCAAGCAACTTTCAAAGCAAACTCCAAACTGCTCTCCCCCTCCTCACCATTGAAAGCAAAATATCAACATTATAGCACAGTCCTAAATAAATGGCCTGTGAGATACTCTTCTTAGCTATGAGGCCACAGCAACGAACCAGGGCACCTCCACCCCGCTCCAGAGCATGGCAGGTGGCCAGTCTCCAGCAGCTCTCGCACGGGCCCCCGCGCCCAGCAGCGCTGAAAGCGTTAAGGAGCCCCAGCTCCCCCTCACACGACACGTTCCTACGTTCCCCCCTCTGCCAGGACCGGGATGCAATTAGGTCACCGCTTGGCAGAGCTGCTCTGATTTGGGGCGGAAACATGGAGAGTGTGGATTGCATAAGACGAGTGTTTGGAGAAGTAGATGTGTTGTTTGACAGTGTAAACATGAGACTGCATCACAGTTGTTTGAACAGAGGCCACAAGACTTGAACGTAGATCGAAACGAGCTCAAAACAGTACTTCTGAGCAGTGCATGCTCCATTAGGGACACCTAGCCTTCAAGTTGGACTTGATAGAGCCACTGTCCTCTTCTACAGCGTCCAGCAAGCTCTTGGCCTCAGCGTTTTATACRGCAAGGCAACACCACTACCCTCATTTTATAGCAGGTTACTGAACAACAGAGGCATTTCCACGAGGTTTCTGGAGGTGACCAGCCACTGCTCAAAAGTGGAGGCCCAACACTAGCCTGTGCTCTTGCAATTGCTCCCCTCTCTGTTTACAAGGGGAGATGAGCAGGTTGGCTAGCTCCGGAGCGAGGTACCAGCCACAGAAAACTCTGAAACAGGGTGCTGCTCCAGGCTGAGTAATTACTCTAGGAGAGCAAGCAGCTGCAATCATCATTACCTATAGTGCTGTCTGCACAGAGATGGGCTTGGCGCTAACGAGCATCACATGGGTTGCTCATGCAAAGCATTACTATGCAGGAAATGAGCTCCGGTCCAGAAGAGGAATATCTGCAAGGAAACTGAGGCTGGTTCCTCCCGACACGCTCTTCCTAGAGGGCAGGGAGGCTCAGCACTTGTAGTGATGTCTAAATAACATGGCACTTGGGAAATACAAGCAGCTGAGGAACTCACTGAACATTATATTATCACATTTCACATAAAGGACYGACAACTCTTTCTAGTGGCATGAGGTGTTTAAGTTATTTTAGTGATATTTACACAGATCCCATGGATTTCCGTGGTCCCTGGAGCAGGGCAGCATGRATTTCTTGCCTCCAGATGTTGACACCAAGCCCATGCCCCTCCTGAAGGGAGGCTCATGAGGTCCCAGACTTGGGAGCTGAAAGTGGGGATGGAAAAGCAGTCAGGAGGACTGAATTTTGTGCTCAGGCTTGATGGCATCCCCTCTCATTCTGTTGCCTTTTCCTATYTGGCTGTAAAACTCTGCAGAACAGCAGCTCTCGCCTGCCTGGCTGGAGGGGAAGGTAGTCCCCACGGCCCTGCACCATGCTGCTGTGTGCRTGCTCCTGGCCATGCGTGGGGACAGATCGGCTCTTCCCGTCTCTGTGGGCTTTGCACACTGAGCCCTGTCTCAGCTCTAGGCTTTGAGTCAAGTAATTGTTAATATAATAAAAATCCTCTCCCTGAGACATATTTGACTTTTGTATCTCCCCAAAGCACGGGAGGAACTTGTTGATCCTCTGAACCTTTGTGCTTCTATTCAAGAGGCTTTAAGCTCTTTTCCAGGAACTTGTGTCAGGAACTAAYACAAAAGAAGGGAAATAGTAAGAAATCTGCCCAGTGAGCATGAAGGCTTCAAACAGGCTTTGGGTCAGGTCCTGCACAAGGTTTTGCCCCTCTGGGAAAAGTGGGGGTGGAGGGAAGAAAAAGGACTCGCCTTCACTCTTGCAGGCTGCTCCATAAACAGAGTCACAGGATCCTTCCTTTGGCGTTTTTAAACCTCTTCAGTCACCATAGGCCATTTTCCAAGTATCCCCAGTGCTTCTGGGAAGATGGGAGATTCCCCTTAGCCCTCCTGCGACCAATAGCAGGAGGGCTCCAAAGTCCCTTGTGCTGCGTGAGGTCATTTGTTTTGCTAACCGTGGCAGCACTGGGACTGCCTGGTGCAGGACAGCACAAGCGAAACAGGGTCATTTCGCAGCCAAGGCCATTGCAGAACTACGATCTGGAGCCCGAGATGCGGCAGCCTGGCTACGGCGCCGAGGAACGACAGCGCAACGAGCCGGACGCCCTGGCAGAGGTAACGTAGCGATCGACCCCAGCTAACCAGCTCGCTGAGGGTTTTGCATTTCGCCTCTGCTCCTGATGGGTGCTGCTAAGGACCAGGACGCTTAACATGAGCGGGCTCARATCTGGGCTCCCCTCTGCAGGGTACTGGAGACACAAACAGGAAAAAAACAAATGGTTTTTACCTCARATAATTTCTAGTCTAAATAAGCAAAATGGGTGAAGTCTGTGAGAAAGTGCTGCCGACTGAGAACTCCGAGAGCGCTCCAGCGATTTAGCCAAGTCACAGAGTAGGGATCGAAAGCTGGATTTTCTGGATCCCAGCTCAGTTTGATCCCAAACGCCTTTCACATACCACTTCCTACATGTGGGTAAATCCAGCTACAATTTTAATCAATTCCCAGCAACCACGCTACAAATATCACTACAAATGCTGCCCGGGCACACTGCAAACATTTCAGCTCACCCCAGGGAGCAACCAGGACTGCAGCAGACAAGGAGCCAAAGGTGTTTTGGCCCTGAAACAGGCACTGCTGGGACACACRGGTTAGCACACGTCAACGGAGCTGTTAACTGGCAGCGATTCACACAAGGCCATTGCCGAGGAGCAGACTTAGAGCTCAGCCTTGCCCAGGAGGCTTTCCAACATGGTCTTCTGCTGCAGGTTGTTCACTGGCTTCACCCAGGCATCAGGGCTGGAGACCCATGAAGGAACCCAGCTGTCCTCGTCTTGGGGATACAGCACTGTTGCCTGCTCTCTACTGCCTTCCTTCCCCCCTTGGCCTCTAGCTCATGCCCTCAACCTTTAGCATGCCCAGGCTCAGCTCCAAGCCCTCATGGCTCTACTCCTGACAYGGTGGAGGCCAGTTAACAGCCTCAACACCGGCAGAGCTTCCTTTGGAGCTCTGTTGCATGGGGAGGCGGCCAAGCCTAGGAGATAGGAAGCATCACRCAGTTTCAGTGGAAAACAGGATACATGGGTAAAAATCAGAAAGCAAACTATAAGCAAAACCCATTGGCCCGGGCTCCACGATCACCTCCCCAAGCTCCTCGCTGCATCATCTCAGCACCCTCCACAGCCCACAGCTAACACTTTGTCTTTTCGTTACTCAAGTTATTCCTCCAGCTCCTGCACTTGCCCTGTCTAATCCCTGCCACTCCCTGGGCTTCCTCCCGCTCTTGACCTGACTTTGAACCTCATCTCACAGCCCTTGTCCTGTAAGCGCCCACCCAGGGCCAGTGTGCAACTCAACGAGGCTGCACAGCATGCCAAGAGGGTGCTCATCCCRTCTCAGCTGGGCACGGGAGCCTTTCCAGAGACATGGTGCTGGGGACCTCCTGCCTGGCACACCTTTCCTGGCAGCCAAGCTCTCGCACACTGAGCAGCTACATACCCTCAGGACAGCACGGAGACTAGCAGAGGGAAAACTCCCTGCCTTGCTCCAACAAGAGCCCATGAACAGGGAACAGCCAAGCCAGCTCACCAAGGATGTGAAAAACCACCGTGGCGAGGAGGAGACAGCCTGCACACGCAAGGGATAAGGGCTATGGCCAAAGAGGCTGGGCAGGAGAGAGGAGCAGCGAGGAGCACCCGCGGTGCATCGAAGTCCCCTTGTCCAGACCTCAGTGATTKYTTTTTTTTTTTTTTCCCTCTATCAGCCTCTTGCCTCCATACAAGATCACGCACTCCTTGCGCATTAGATATTTCCAAGCTGGAGTCACAATAGGCCGGACCTCACAGATGCAAAGCCAGTCGGCATTAAATATGCCCCCAGTCCTGTTAGCTAGCTCTCTTGTCCTGCTTTCCCCCTTCTCTTCCTGCTTTCATCCCTCCTTCTTCAGAGGTCCTTTCCAGCTCCAAAAGCTGTTGCTCATTTTTTGGCAGGGGGCCCTTCAGCATTTTGCAAGGATTTGGGTAATGAATCAGCTACCTGCAGCTGTTTCCTCACTGCCACCCAAGTGCAGAAATTCTAATATTAAAGTTGCAACTCACCTTTCCTAAYGCCTCAATTAACTTAAATTAACAAAAAATCAGGCTCCACAAAGCCAAGACAGATGTCCTCCCCTCCCTTYCCCATATTGTACTGGTTGTTTCCCTCCACAGTATCCAAAAGGTCAGAAAACAGCAAACATCTAGTTTGGATGGGGGTGAACAGTTGGGATGAAGAAATGCACACCAAGAAGAGGTGCAAGAAGCTTGGTACCAAGTCTAAGGCAATGCTGAGCATATGCGAACTCTGCCAAGAGGCACTTCCAAGCAGGAGCCAAGCCCCACCTGGAGATGATAASGATGCTGTTCAGACAGAGTTTACTGGGCAAGATCAAGGATTTAYGGGGAAATCTTGACTACCATCCAGTTTTTGCTATTCCATGTCACCATAACTGTGAACCCAACAGTGCAAGAGAAAAATCAATTTCCAGGGAAGTRGGAGGCAAAGTGTTTCATGGGATTTCTGTGACATCCTACAAACTGTAGGAAAGAGGGTACTGAAGTGGAGAATAAGTCATCTGGACCATGTATCACATGACATAAATGGTAGAATAAGTAGAAACGGAAAACATATGTACTAGAAGGATAAAATTATTCAAATATTCTGATATCTAGCATCCAGAAACAAAATAAAGTAAACACTGGACAATTTCTGTGTCCCAACCTCAGTATACAAAGAATAGAACTTCATACACATTATTCATACACTTTATGAAGCTGAACACACAAACTGCAGGAGGAGATAAGATTTTAAAAAAAAAAAAAAAAAAAAAGAGCAGTTTTCCAAGCGGCCACCAGCTACATGGGCTGAACACAGACACCTCACTCTTTGCATTCCCCAGCTTTAGGGATCTCAGAGTCAAGGACCCCGGCACCCTTTGCACTGCCTGAAAAGAAATGGGAGCATCTGGAGAAAAAGTCCTACCACTTCACAAACATACACAGTCTCCTACAAATGAGGATTTTTTTTTTTTTTAACTGCACAGCTTTTACTGTTCAGCAAGCTCAAATGAGTTCAAGTGGAGCTCCTTGAAGTGCTGCATATATGCTTTCTCTACCTCCAAAGGTGCCTAGAGAGGGAGCAGAGCTTGTCCCACGTAAAGATGTCAGGGCAGCATGCCAGGCAGCCTTTAAAACAAGGCCAATCCCTCCAGGCCATCCCCACTCCCAGTTACCACCGCTCATTCCCTGCCTTCCTGCCCCTCACCTGTGAGCGGTACCGTGCGCTAAGCGCGAGGGCATGCRGTCTCGCGCAGCTGCGCTGGGCCCGCGCCAAGTGCCCGGCAATGTCAGGAGGGTGCTTGGTTATCTCACTGCTCGCGGCACACAGAGCAACACAGACGCACGGGAAAAAGGCAGAGGGGAGAATTACCAAACCCGCTCTTGGGATAAAGTAAACACAGCTCACACGTGCCTTTTGCTCTGCAAGGAGCCGAGTAATGTTTCCATCTCRGCGGATTCAATTTAGTCGGGCGCCCGCTCGTTGCCTTGCCCAACCAGGTTATCTACAGCTTAGGGAGCACTTGCACTTGTGAAATCCTGCATGTATGRAGGTTTCTTCACTCGTTTGCATATTTCTCCTGTGGGGAAATAATGGGACTGTCCCTACATCTGTACCAAGGCCAGAAGACTCGCTTACGCCTACACATGCGAGGGCTGAAAGCAATGGACCTATTGCTCTCCACCGCCATCCAATACTAACATCAAGTGGGACCTGTTTTAGGGGTCTAAAAGGTTAATCAGAAAGCAGTTGAAGTACCGATTTCAGAAACAACACCAACACATCCATACACAAAAAGAATAGCTAGTTGAAGCACAAGCATGAAAAGCCTAAACCCAAAGACAAATACAAAAAAAAAATGCTTATTTCATTCTTTTTTCAAACTGAAAACCAAAAGTGTTCATAAATGCTGTAACTGAATCTTCAACATTTCAAGCAGTTTCCAAAACTGAAAGTGTTTTAAAATATCAGAAGTTATTTTCTCTACCTAGTATCCCCTGCAGATCTGCAAACTAGTTGTTGGTGCACCAGACAAAGTAAAATGGACTAGAAATTACAAGTAAAATCAACTCAGCTATTTTCTGTTAYCCAGGCTGAAAAAATGCCCATAAATAAAAACATTAATGAAAACGATCAGGGAAAATCGCTAAGGATTTTTTAATAATTGCATGCATCAGAGTTATCTTGGGGAAGACTTTCCCTCTCAATCCAAATGTCAGAATCACAGGTGTTCCACCAAGAGCGCTTACCAAAATTCCAGGTCTTTGAGTGAATCAGCAAGAGTTATCATTTTATGGCAGCTCTAAACAAAATCCATCTTTGGCTAATTTTCACATGGGAAACATTAGATTAGTTGGGATAAGAAGCTCAGAGCCTCACTCAGGTAGGTACCGAGGAGGAAAGCAGATGTAGCACTCGTCCACGCACTGCTTCCAGCACGAGCGCTGGGAYGGGGGTGCAGACACGGTGCTGTGCTGCTGCTCGCCATTTCTCTGTTTCAGCCAGATGTGGGAACCCCAAGGGGCATTTAAGCATGAAGATGAGCTTGGAGAAAAGCAGCCAGCATTCACAGGATACAGATTCCCAAACCTTTAAAGATCACTGCAGGCAATACAGTGTCTTTGGACCTCAAGAGCCTTCGTACGGGGACTCCAGCCTCTGTGCCCAGCTCCACAAAAGTCACCCCTCTTCCCCGCTCAGCAGCACCAGTGAATCCATCTGGATCAACTAATGTTACACAAGGGAAAGAGAGGCAAATCCTTCAGCTGTTTTGTTAGGCAGCCCCACACTGCAAATGCAATTTGCTAACAATCATTACAATGTGCCTGCAACATTTGGCCACCAGACTTGCTCCTTATTTGTTTTTAGAGGACGAATGATTGCTCAACAGCTGTTGTGTAGGCCTGGTTAGCCTAAAAAACAACAAAAAAATCCACCCCCTAAGCACATCTCCAGGGAGACCAAGTGGCTTTTTCACTTATTTATATTACCAGTAGCACCAAGGGATTCTTACCAAGTCAGGACCTCAGCATAGTAGCACCACATGTACTGAGAGAAGCCACCCTAGTCCTGCAGGCTGCTGGAGAACAGGGGAAGGAAGGAGGGACCATCATCCCCAGGCTGGGACCTGCAGCACAGGGAAGTTAAAATAGTCCCCCAGTGCCACATAGGGTCACATGCACGTCCTGTGCAAATCCTCAGCTAAAACAGGCCCAGTAGTCCAAGAGAACTTGTTTTGACTCATTTCACTTCTGGAAGGAGCCCAGCAATGGGGAAATGGGCGCACACAAGAAGTCAGATAAAGCTTGAGCTCTTAAAAAGTTCCATTGGTGGGAAGATTTCATTTCTAACAATTTTTATTATATCTGAAGCAATTACATTCTCCTCCTACTTCCAAATTAGGCTAGAGAAACAGATGCCTACATACATGCCTATAAAGGGTCAGCATGGCTCTGGATGGCAGGCAAGCCAGCCCTGTTCCCTCAAGCCAGTCCACCCAGTGGTGGTTCCTTTCTCAATTAAAAAAAAAAGAAAGGGTCAAAGACTCTGGGTTTAAGGTTTTCTGTGCCAAGAAAAGATGGCATAGCAATGAGTATCCCCACTGCTCAGCAAGAACACTAGTAGCTGCAATAACACCATGGCTGATGTTCTTGTCAATAAATCAAGTAATGGACTGGATGCCTCCAGAGCTAACACTGAGAGCTACCAAATGCTCTCTTGGGCATGGGTAACAGACCAACCATCCTCTGCAGATCATGCACAGAGATATTTACAACACACTAGCAACAAGAACTTCCACCAACACRGTCATCGTTTGACACCTTTCTTCTCCTGCTTTTCCTTGGGACATCTACTGAGACACATTGGATCTGCCTCACCTGGCAGAGGAATCCTGCCTGCAGGTCATCGCAGCTTAGTCCACACGTTCTCAGGGGCTGTGATAGATTTGCACATCTGGCCCCATTTCTTTCCCAGAAATCAGCACAGTTACGCAGTCACCACACAACAGTCCAATCCCACACTCCTCCCACACTCTCGCTAAATGCAGCACATGCCAAAGTACCTCATATCAAGATTAACCCCCCCATGTAAAGGCCAAAAAATGCTGCATATGTTATACAAAAAACTTCAAAAGATTTTATGAAGGAAATAATGAGCCTTTTCTCCTAAATTAAACTCCTTTTCTTCCCTTTCTGAACCCAGCAGGACTTCTGCTATACCTGAAAATGATAAATAAGAACACTTTCATGACAATAAGGCTATGTATTTACACAGGCATCCCAAGCAAGCTTTCAAATGTTCTTTTAATTAGCAGAAGTTCCCAAAGCCTGAAGTTTCATCCAAACTTTCTTCATACAGGTGTATCATAGCCAAATTAACAGAGGTAACACCATTGTGATTTTTCACACAGTATGTCCTAAAGGAGGTGAGTCTCCATAAATCTACATGGGCTCTCAGCAGGACATAATGAAGACCATRACTTCAAGTTGAGAGGAAGACAGGGATGAGGAGAAAGCAACCCCATATTGTAGCAATCTTCTTCTCAGTCATTAATTGTACCCTGCTGGCTCAGCCCTTTTGCAATCTGGACCTAAAGCATGTCAAACACACTTCCCTCCTCCAAACACTTGTTAAAGAGGCTTTAACCTCTTCAGTCCCAGGCTCCCCAAAAGCCTGCTGAGCTGGAGGAAAGAAGCCGAGAAAGAGGTCCAGGGGAGCAGCACTCAGAGGTCAGCAGCCAGCATGAGCCTCAAGTGCCCGACTTGCTTCGCTTGCAAGATCTGGGGAGGGGAAGGGAGCARATGCCTTAGCTGGGATGAATACTGGTGGGAACCCACTCCTGCTTCTCAGCTTTGGGAGGATATGGTCACGGCTGGGGGTTGTCCTAGATGAAAGAGCCTTTGACATTTTCAGACCAAAGGGTCCTATTTTTATTTTATTTTTGAGGGCCACATGCAGTCAAATGCCTTTAATGGTGCTAGAAACAGATGGGTCACCGTTTTCTTTGCTCATACAGGGGCGCCRAACGCAAAAATGCCATTGAAAAATGAGGAACAAAAGCTTCCTCTTTTTCATTTACTGCTTCTCCTCCTCTCTTGCTCCTTGAGACTAGCACTAAATAAGAAAAGTGACTGGAGTGGTCAGCAGTCTCCTAAGTCTGAGGTGTTTCCAACAGAAGAATGAAGCCATGGAGAAGTCAGGAGACTGGAACTCAGAGGAAAACAAACTGGCACTCAATTCCCACTTTTAAGAGCCTTGGGATTTGCAGACTCCCTAGACCCAAGTCCATCCTTTCCTTGCCTTGTGTCGCTGCAGTTCGGCAGCCCCAGTTTCCCTGAGTCGTCAATTGAGAGGTCTGCGTTACCAGAGGGAAAGCGGAGGTCCCGATCCTGATGAGTTTCTCCACACAGTAAGCTTTTATCCTCAAAAGTCTCTGGGGGAGCTGAAATGGCAAAGCAGACTCACTTCCAGCTATCCCTGTTAAAAATGAACGAGTTAAACCCCCCTGCTCCATATTCAAGACTGCTGAGCAGAAAAGCAAAAAAAAAAAAAAGGCAACAACAAGCCATTTTGGTTGTTCTGGACAGCTGGACAGAAACCAGCCTCTGCCAGCTCCCCAAGTGAAGGAATGTTTCTCATTTTCAACAAAAAAGAAAAATCTCAAAATCTTTTCAGCTTCTGATTTTTTTCTTTTTCGTTTCTTGAGATTATTCTCCTCCTGCCCTTCTCCTTTATTACTCTTCTCTTTTACTGAAACAAAGGAAGGAAGAAAAAGGCAAAACAACAACATAGAGGGAGATTCAACAGAGAAGAAACCATTTTCACAGCTGAAAAACCAGAAAATTCAAATCCACGCTYATTGCTTTTCCACCAAAAAAAGTGGAAATTAAGTAGTTAGGAGCCAGGAAAGAGGAACAAGAGAATGAAGCTTTGGTTGAAAGATTCTAACAAGACAAATTAAAATAACTTGCAAGTTCTCTTGCTCAGAAGAGACCTACAAGCCCTACCAACCACAGCCACGCACCCGAGCCGCAGTCCTGCCGGAGGGCAGCCCAAATGCTCTGGTTCCACATGGACAYGGACCTTCATCGCGTCTGGAAACGCACTAGACCTCCTCTCCCTTTCTCTCCCCTCCTTCATCTCCAAACATTGTAATACTACCATTTCTGTGCAAAGCGCGCAGCCAAAGCAAACACAGATTCCTGGAGCCGGCTCTCGGGAGAGCAGCTGCACAACAAAGCTGGCAATCCGCGTCCTTCAGGACCTCCTCCTTGCCGTCATCCCCCGGTACGCCATGCGTGCGCGAGCCAGACGCTGTCCTCGGCCACGCTCGTGCGGTCAGGAGCAAGGCTCTGACTTGCACATCAGCCCCTCAGCTAGGCAGCAGTAGGACCARGCTGGACCTGCGCTCCCATAGCTGGGGCTGCAAATCAATCCCCWTCCCTGGCTCTGCCCTGGCTGCAAACCTCCGTGGCATCAAATGAGAATATTAGTTCTGGTAATCTAAAGGCCAGCAAAGATAACTTCAGTTTCAGGCCGCTGCAAGTTTCCCAGACCGTTTCAGCTAAAGGTGACATGCTCCTTCACTTCCTATCCCGAGGTGCTCTGCAATCAGCAAAAAAAAAAAAGATATCTGCATTCTGCCCCGAAGGCAGCTGCATTTCAGGGTAAAACACCAGCAGCATGAAAATCATCCTCAGACCTCTGGCCAGGCCAGCTGTTGACCATCATTTCCCTTCTGAGCTACATGCCCTGGAAGCCACTTGTCCCACTCCCCAACAGACAYCGACAGCCTGTCTGCCCGTGCCAGACACAGGGCCCTTTCTGAGATATTGCAGAGATGGGACTACAGTCATGATCTGGATAACTGCAAAGCTGCAGCTCCCTCCGCATCACTCAGAGCCTTTTTAGGAGCCTCCTAAGGAGGCACAGCAAAATTCAGAGGCCGAATAAAAAGCAAGAGGGGGAAAAAAAAAGATTGCCCATGCTCACTTGGATTGGAAAGCCCCAGATGCAGACAGTTCTTCGRAATAACAGGATTTGCCCTCAGCCTTCCCATACCTCAGCATGAAGTAGTACACCAGGTATGCCTCTCCAAGGCGGTCACAAGGACGCAGCATGCAGGTGATGCGACAGCTCCTGGCCCAGAGGGAGGGCAATATCCCTTCACCTCTGCGGCGGACACAACCGCCCGGTTCAACACAGCCCCAACAAGCCAGGCCACAAGCTCAGGGCAGGGAGAGACTCACCGTGCCGGCTTGCGTGAAGCCGGCTGTGGTCAGCGATCTTTGGCATGAGAAACAGCCCAAGTAAAGAAAACGCAGCCTACTCGGGACAGCTGAACCTGGTTCCTTCCTAGCTGTTGATTTCCACTGAGAATTAAAAATAAGCCATCAAAACAAAACCCCACTAAACAAACAAAGAAAAACCTCACAGAAAAGTATTTTTGTCCGTGGCTCCCCACTGGACAGGCTCCAGGGCTTAGCTCACGGAAGTCACCGCAGCCTCCCGGCTTTCCCGCAGCACCACCTCTTGCACGGGGGCCAGCAGCAGAGTCATCCGCACCAGGCGCCGCGCGCGGGACCTAGGAGACCGCTCCCACTCCTTAGCCTCTTGCAGGCATCCTGTGCACATATGTTCCCCCCTACCTGTGAGGTTAGGATAATTATGGATTGATGATGTTCCTTTATTTTTTCAGAAGCAATTTTGAAAACTAATTTAAATTTTCTGCGCTTGGAGGGAAACAGCAGGTTGGCCAGAAACTGAGGCAGAGACAGTCAGCTGCATGCTGGAGAACCACATCAGCAGAGAAAAACCATCCTGCTTTCCTCTGTCTTTGTGGGAAACCAATTGATTTTCATCTGAAAAGGCAGGGGTGTAACAGTATTTCCAGTTTCGAGTCTTGTTCTGACAGCACCTGTAAAAAATTCAGTCGAAACAAGCATTCCTTCCCATGAACAGAAATAGACACTTCGGTCCAAGAGCTATTTTTGTCCCCCAAAAAAATATTTTGACAAAACCCATTTTCATTATCTCTGACATTTCCTCTAGCACATGAAGGATTGTGAGAACAGATCCACCCATGGCTTGTGAAGGAATTCAAGACACAGCAGACCTTGGCAGRAACAGAAAGCCCAAAGGGACTGAGAGCCGTTACGGCTATGGGGCAGGTAACATCTAGGGCTTTTTGAGATCCTGAAAAGCAGCGATGAGCCCAGGTGGCCTGTACCAGGCTTGGCAGCAAGGGATGGGAGTAGCTTGGCTCAGGTAGAAAGCATGTTTCCTAGTCCCACACCTGGGGAAACACAGGGCTGAGAAAGCAGAGCCGACTGCTACGAACTCCATCCTGGGTTGCCAAGCTGGCATTGCTCACGATCAGCATTTCCTTAATAAATAAATAAAAAAATAAATCCTTACTTTTGAACTTAATCATACCCAAACTCCATGCTGCCTTCTCCCATCCCACACTCGCACTTCTGTGCTGGTGCCTGGTGTGCCTCTTGCCCCCAGAAACAGTCGAGATGGGGCTGCACACCTGACCGCGTGCCGGCCCTCGCCACAATCCCGGACGCACAGAGCTGGCCTTGCCCTGCCACGCACGTGCCAAGAATGTGCACCCTTCCCACAGGAGTCCCAGACCACATGCCCTCACCATGGCCCACGATGCACTTTCTGAAACCTTGAAGCTTGTAGGAAAAGGCCCAAGGTCACATCCGCAACACGACACAGAGTGAAACGTCCCAGATCCCCACAGCCCAAGGGRAATCGGGGTAGAGAGGGGTTTTCCATCCTGAGCAACCAGAGYAAACCCTGAAGCGTGCTGTTAATAAAACATGGACATGGTGCGAGTGCATGATCTGGTCACCATTCAGACCCTGGAGGTATCACCACACTCAATAACAAGTCACACCTTTAGATTCATTTTCTACCTTCCCAAGCTGTGTCATTCAAGAATAATTTAGATACTGAAGAAGGCTTAAGCCTGATTTTCTTCCCCTGCRCTTCACTCATACCAGACCAAAAGGGATGAAAATCCCCCCAGGCTGGAGCAGTTACATGCCCTTTCCCCTTCCATTGCAGCCAGAAACTGCATGTAGAAGGCAGCAGAAGCAGGCTCCTGGTGTTCATCTCTGGCCCGGTGCTGGAGAAGTGAGGTGAGAGGAGTTGCTGTGTGAAATAAATCCTAGAGACAACCAGCCTAAGACAACACATGCACTGAGACTCATGATTTGCACTTTAAAAGGAAAGCCCTGCAGCGTAGGTGTAAGGTTTGGAGAGCAGGCAGGAGGGCACGGGGGAGTCCATGTGTGTTGGCATGGACGATGGACCCTCTTGTTCCTAACAAGCTGACAAAGCCCTCTCCCACGCCATAAACAGCCTCCTGAAAACCTCTTCCTGACATTACACAGCAGCTGCCTCCAAAGCCTTTGCTGTGGCCAAGCAGACGCCTACCTCTTGCCCTTAGCATGGCTGAGGAGCAACTTCATTCCAGTTACCAGGGAAAAGCCTAAGACTGAAGAAATCCAGGCACTTTGGCCCTCTTCAGCRCTCCCTACTTGGCACCAGACTGCTCAAGACAGTTGTCCTTTCTTGCTCTGCTGACCCACCTCCCTTCTGCTGCATTGCAGATACAACATAAGAAAATACTCACTTTGTGTAAAGCTCCTGGACTCTAATGCCCTTCCCTGATGCAGGGACCCCACCGAACCCCAGGGCTTGGCCAGTGAGTGGCTGCACAGTCAGCACCAGGGATGCCATGCATTTYTCTGTGCTCTCAAAACACTGCCCTAGTCTCTGAACAGCAAACAGTACTAGCACTAATGAGGAGTGAGGTTAGCAGCACCACAGAAAGTCTCCTAAACCCCCTCCAGATTCTGCAGTTGACCTCACTTCGGCCTCCCACTCCTCCCCACATATCTTCTCCTCTATCAGCATTGACTAACATTGATTTTTCCAGGCCAGAACCYGCTCTCTTGGCCATGTTTCAGCTGGATCTAACCACTATGAACAGCCCATTCAAACAGCAGCTTCGGAGATGGCCATGTCTGAATGAGCAACCAATACAACACCCCAACAAGGGCAAAAAGCAAGACAGCTACAGCACCATCGTGCAGCCACGCTCCGCATCTCCCCCAAGCCACGCAGCCAAGCACATTGAATCACACTGTGGTTTGGAGACATGGACCAATGACCACCAGGGAGGGAAAGAAACCTGCCAAATACCTTACACTGGAAAAGCTTGGTGGTTTCAGTTCCCTTGACTGACGCTTTGCCAAAGACACCCTTCTTTTCCCTTCCCTCTGTGGTATTTCAAGGCGAGYTTAAGGTCTGAAAGCCAAGCTGGAACAGTCTCAGCTTGCCTGCTTTGGGGTTGATTGCATGGCTCAAGTTTTCCCAACCTCCTCACAGTTATGCTGAAAAGCTTCCCTGAATTCCCGTAAACGCTTTGGCCAGACTGGTCTAAATTAAGGGTTTACAGAAAAACCTGAATGTGGGTGCTGAGCCTTGGAGCTGGCCACAGCTCTACTTTGAGCCAGTTCTGGTGGTTCCTGAAGTTAGAAGACTATTAAAAA